>NW_006408685.1:4523380-4526608 GCF_000296735.1 Chrysochloris asiatica | reverse complement strand
AGATAGTTGAAGAGTGTCTGGAAGAAAATTTTCCTAACATCATGAAAAGTGAAAAGATAAGCATTCAAGAAGCTCAACGAACCCCAGGATGGATATACCCTAAAAGACAATCACCAAGACATATAATAATCAAGCTCCCCAAGCTCCCCAAAATCAAAGATAAAGACAGTATCTTGAAAGCAGCTAAGGAAAAGAGAAATATAACATACAAAGTCAAGCAAATCAGATTAAGCTCAGATTTCTCAAAAGAAACCATGCAGGCAAGAAGGCAATGGGGAGAGATATACAAAACCCTGAAAGAAAAAAACTGCCACCCAAGAATCCTCTACCCAGAAAAGCTGTCAATCAAATAAGATGGTGTAATCAAAACATTCCAGGATAAGCAGAAGCTAAGGGATTTTCGCAAAGCCAACCCTGCTATGAAAAACATCCTACAGGAAGTTCTGTGGACTGAGAACCAACAAGAACACATAACAACTACAGAACGACGTACATGGCAGTATCAACCTGAACTCAGTCGACAAATGAAAAGAGTCGAACAGAATAAAATTATAAAAACAGAGAGAGAGAAAAAAAAGAATGGATTTAGCTGATGTTGATTGTTGTCATTGATCTGGTGTATAGCATCTGGTATTGACTCTTTCCCAATGGATGAAGCTGAAGAGGGTATGATTGGGGCTGAGCTGTATGAACACAGTTGTTGTCTCCTGTTGAGTGAGGCTAGAAGAGAAAACACACACAGAAGAGAGAAGTAAAACAAATGAGCAAGCAAACAAACAACAGTGAAAAAAGAAAGTTGCAAAGTAAAGAAAGAAAACAGGCAATAGCTAGATAAAGAATGCAAAATACAAAGATAAAAGGGGGGAAAGGAAAATAAAAATGAGAAATATAAAAGAGAAAATATTTTAAAAGAAGAGAAACTAAGCATAATTAGGGAGAGGAATGACTAAAAGGAAACAAGACCAGAGAGTAATAAAAGCAAAACAAAACAAAAAACAGGTAAAGAGGGATTTAAAAAGAAGAAGGAGAAGCAGTTGGAAAAGAGCAGGAAAAAATGAAAGAGTAGATAGTAGAAAAGATAAAAAGCAAGAGAGAGAAATTCAAGGAAGAAAGAATAAACCAACAATAAAAATGAAAGAAAGAAAGAACAAACCAGGACAGGTGTCAGACCCAGAGAGGAGATAATTCTGGAGTCTTCTACCAGCCTTACATCATGGGTTGGTGAGGGAGTAAATGGTGACACTCAACAGTAAATGACATTCCTATAAGACTAGAAGTTTTCTGTACTGGGAACCAAATCCAAAAGTAGTTTGTGCAGATTCCCTAGCAACTGAGGGATCAGAGTATTTCCATACCAGAGGGCAGTTGAGAGTGGGAGGCTCTACCAGTCCAGGGCTGACCTGAACCAGCTCTACAGGTCTGGAATAGGCCACACCTTATTCCAGGTGCTGGGGTTGGTGTTGTTAGCTCCCCACACAGTTTGAAGTGATTTCAACAGCCCAGAGAGTAGTAGCTTTCCTGGGAGTGTTTCATGGGTGGGGGCTGACCACACCTCTGGTCACAGGGTATTGTGGGATACAAGAAGAAAAAAAAAAAGCACCTTTTTTTCCACCAATAAGCAGTATGCCTCTGTGCCATCTACTGCCATCTTGTCTTCAAAGTTGCCTGCAAAAGTTCAATATGGCCATACCACACTAGTTAGCTGGCACAGATCACCTTTCTCTCTCTATTTTTCCCTCTCTCCAATGCATCTGTTCAGCTGCTTCTCTTACTGAGAGCTAGTCCAGTGCTGGCTCAACAGATTTGGAGTAGGGCCCTTACAAATAGGGTTAATGATAGTCCCTTTAATGGGGTTCACAACTACTGTGTTCACCTCCTTGTAGATCTGACAACTTGGATAGCAGGGAGCTTCTTTGGTGATGTACATGAGCAAGTTGGAGTCAGCCTTGCCTCTGGTCACCAGGAGAATGTGGGGAACAAGAAAAAAGTCGAACCTTTATCTTCACAATTCATAGGTATGTTTCTGCAGTGGCAGTATGTTTTCTTGTCTCTGTTGTTATGTGCCATCGAGTCGGTTCCGACCCATAGCGACCCTGTATAGGGTTTCCGAGGGTGTAAATCTTTACCGGAGTAGAAAGCCTCATCTTTCTCCCGCGGTGCAGCTGGTAGTTTCGAACCGCTGACCTTAAGGTTCGCAGCCCGATTCGTAACCACTACGCTTGTAGCTGCTCACAAAAGCTCAAGATAGCTGCATAGCATCTTGCTGGCACAGTTCATCAGCCTCTCTTTTTTTGCAGTGTTTGCTTAGCCCTCTCACCTTGTCAATCCACTTCTTTACCACTTTATCTACTGCTCAGAATTCTAGGATTATCATCTGCATTGGTTTCATTTGGTTTTCCATATCTTTGTTATAGAGAGTCTGTACAGCTTTTTTGCCTAGTCCATTACCTTGCTGCCTCCCCTGCTCTTTAACACTTTAAAGATATCTTGAATAGCAAATTTGCCTAATGTAATACATCATTTGATTATTAGTTATTGATGTGATGTTTCTGACTATTCTTTCTCTCCCCCTCAAGTGTCTATTTTACAATGGTAGGCAAGGGAAACCAAGATTCAAAGGACAGCCAAACATCTTAACATTATTTTCCCTCTTTTACCCATTCAAACCATATCTCAGTCCCTGTATCCCAGTGCCCTGTTGTTCCAAGGTTGTGCATACATCATTATTTGCCTCTGTCCCACTTAGCCCATGTAAACCTGCCTAACTGTTCTCCCATCCACTTTTGTTTTTCCATTCCACTCACCCTTCTTGTGCATTGCCCCACCCCCAGCACCCAAGCTATCCTGTGTCTATTCCCTCCCCTATGCTCCATCCACTCACCTCAGCCCATACATCCGAGTGATCAAAAAAGGTTTTTTGTGTTTTTTTTAATTTTTTTTTCTTTTTTGGTGTGTTCTTTTTTTTTAATCTTTAACAATAATTGTACTATTCAGTATTTCTCCTTTTGTGACTGACTGATTTTACTCTGCATAATGTCCTCTGAAGGAGCTCTGGTAGCGTAGTGGTTACGAATCGGGCTGCGAACCTAAAGGTCAGCGGTTCGAAACTACCAGCCGCTCTGCGGGAGAAAGATAAGGCTTTCTACTCCCGTAAGGATTTACACCCTCGGAAACCCTGTACAGGGTCGCTATGGGTCGGAACCGACTCGACGGCACTTAACAACAACA
>NW_006408685.1:4511495-4522790 GCF_000296735.1 Chrysochloris asiatica | reverse complement strand
AAGGTCGGTGGTTCAAGCTCACCAGGTGCTCCTTGGAAACCCTATACAGGATTGCTATGGGTCGCAATCGACTCAACGGCACTTGACCACAACAACTTTTTTTTTATATATCTTTGCTGTTATTTCTGGTGTGAGGTGATATCTCATTGTTGTTTTCATTTGCATCTCTCTGATGGCTAATGATCATTAACATTTTTTCATATATTTGTTGGCTGCCCGGATCTCCTCCTTGGTGAAGTGTCTGTGCATGTCTTGTGTCCATTTTTTAATTGGATATGTGTCTTTTTCTTGTAGAGGTGTTATAGTTTCCTATATATTTTAGAAATGAGTCCCTTGTTCAATGTGCATTTGCAAAAGATTTTTTTCCCATTCTGTGGGGTCCCATTTTACTCTTGGGGTGAAGTCTTTTGATGCACATAAGTTTTTAATTTTCAGTATGTGCGAATCATCTATTTTGTGTACTTTTATTTGTGTAATTTTCAAAATGTTTGGTGGTCTGTGTATTCGCTGTCTTAGAGCCCTCACATTTGTCCCTATTGTTTCATTGATGACCTTTATAAATTTGGGACTCACATTTAGGTATTTAATCCATGCTGAGTTCGTTTTTGTGTAGGGTGTGAGGTGAAGGTCTTGTTTCAATCTTTTGCCTATCGCTTTCCAGTTCTGCCAGCACCATCTGTTGAAGATACTATCTCCTCCCAATGCAATGTACCTAGGCACTTTGTTGAAAGTCAGTTGGCTGTATGTGGATGAGTTAATTTCTGGATTCTTTATTCTGTTTTATTGATCTATGTATCTTTCATTGTACCAGTACCAGGCTGTTTGACTACTGCAGCCATGTAGTAAATTTTGAAATCAGAGAGTGAGAAGTTTCCAACCATATTCTTCTTCTTAAGTAGTCCTTTGCTTATCATGGGTCTCTTTCCTGTTCACATAAAGTTTGTAATTTTTTTTCCCCATCTCTTTGAAGAATGTTGTTGGAATCTGGATTGGGATTGCATTATATGTGTAAATTGCTTTGAGCAGTATTGACATTTTCACAATGTGAAGTTTTCCTATTTTTGTAAGTCACTTTTGGTTTCTGGCAGTAGTGTTTTGTAGTTTTCTTTGTATAGGTCTTTTGTTTCTCTGGTTACATTTATTCCTAGATGTTTCATCCTTTGAATGGCTATTGTAAATGGTATTGCTTTTCTAATGTCCTTTTCAGCAGTGTCATTGTTATTATAGAGGAATCCAACTGATTTTTGTATGTTGATCTTATACTCTGTTACTTTGCTGAATCTTCCAATGAGGTCTAGTAAGTAACTTTTTACTGAGTCTTTGGGGTTTTCTATGTATAGGATCATATCATCTGCAAGTAGAGAGAGCTTTATTTCCTCTTTGCCAATTTGTTGTTGTTGTTAAGTGCCATCAAGTCTATTCGAACCCATAGTGTCCCTGTATAGGGTTTCTGAGGAGCAGCTGTGGAGCTTGAACTGCTGACCTTGCTGTTCAAATGGCTTTGCTGCCTGGCTCATTAACCCACACACCACAACAGGAATCCTTTGCCAATTTGGATACCTTTAATTTCCCTATCTTGCCATATAGATCTGGCTAAGACTTCCAGCACAATATTTAATAGGAGTAGTGACAAAGGGCATCCTTGGCTATTTTTTGTTTACAGAGGGAAGGTCTTTCAGTTTCTCTTCTCTGACAGTAATGTAGGCTGTTGGTTTTGTATATATGCTCTTTATTATGTTGAGTAATTTTCCTTAAATTCCTACTTTGTTGAGTGTTTTTATTAGGAATGGTTGTTGGATTTTGTCAAATGCCTTTTCTGCATCAATCGATATAATCATATGGTTCTTTTCCTTTCACTTATTTATATGGTGGATTACACTGATTGTTTTTCTAATGTTGAACCATCCTTGCATCTCTTTTATGAAACCCATTTGGTTATGATGTGAATTTTTTAAGATGTGATGCTGGATTCTGTTGGCTAGGATTTTGTTGAGAATTTTTGCATCTATGATAATGAGGGATATTGTTCTATAATTTTCTTTTTAGTGATGTCCTTCCCTGGTTTGGGCATGAGAGTTATGCTTGCTTCATAAAATGTATTAGGATGTTTTCCATTCTCTACTATATTCTGGAATAATTTGAGTAGAATTGGTGACAGTTCTCTGAATGTTTGGTATAACTCATGAGTGAAACCATCTGTGTCTGGATTTTTTTTGGTTGGAAGTTGTTTGATGACCTGATAAATTTCTTCTTTTTTTATGGGTTTGTTCCGGTTTTCTGCTTCACTCTGTGTAAGTTTAGGTAGGTCGTGTTTTTCTAAAAATGTATCCATTTCTTCTAAGTTTTCAAATTTGTTGGAGTACAACTCTTTATAGTATTCTGTTATTATCCTTTTGATTTCCTTTGCTTCCATTGAGACATCACCCATGTAATTTCTAATGCATGTTACTGTGTCTTTTCCATCTATTTATTTCTTAGGTTTGTCAATTATATTAATTATTTCAAAGAACCAGCGTCTTGTCCTGTTGATTCTGTCTATAGTTTTCCTGTTTTCTATCTCATTTATTTCTTCTCTGATCTTTATTAATTTTTGTTTGTTTGTTTGGTGATTGTAGGTTCCCTCTGTTGGTCAGTTTCTAATTGTTGGAAATGCTGTGTTAATGTGTCAATTTTGGTTCTTTCTTCTTTTTGGATGTGTGCATTTATTACAATTAATTGTCCTCTCAGCAAGTTTTCACCATGTCCCAATGATTTTGGTATGCTGTATTTTCCTTCTCATTTGTTTCTAGGAACTTGGTGAATTCATGCTTTAATTTCTTCTAATACCCAGTCTCTTTTCAGCAAGGTGTTATTCAGTTACCATGTATTCACCTTTTTTTCTTGATCTTCCTATTGTTGATTTCTAGTTTTATAGCAATGTGGTCTGAAAAGATGCTTTGCAGTATTGTGAAATTTGTAAATTTATGTAGATTTGTTTTGTGGCCTAAAACATGGTCTATTCTGGAGAATGTTCCATGTGCACTGGAAAAGAATGTATATTGTCCTGTTGTTGGATTGAATGTTCTGTACACATCTGAGGTCAAGTTGGTTGATTGTGCTGTTTAGTGCCTCTGTATCTTTGTCAAATTTCTTTCTGGTTGTTCTATTCCTTTTCAAAAGTGGCATATTAAAATCTCCCAGTATATTTGTAGATTTTTCTATTTCTTTCTTTAATTCTAGTAGGGATTGCTTCATATATCTTGGTGTCCTTTATTGGGAGCATAGATATTTATTATGGTTATGCTGTCTTGCTCAATTGACCCTTTAATCATGAGCTAGTGTCCTTTGTTATCTATTATGCTGGTTTTTGTCTTAAATTTTACTTTATCAGAGATTAGTATTTAAATTCCTGCTTGGTTTTTTTTTTTTTTTTTTTTAATTGCAATTAGCTTGGTATATTTTTTTCCATCATTTAATTTTTAGTCTGTTTTTGCCTTTGTGTGTAAGGTGTGTCTCTTGCAGGCAGCATATTGAAAGGTCTTGTTGTTTTATTCATTCTGCAATTCTCTGTCTCTTCACTGGTGCATTTAATCCATAAACATTCAATGTTGTTATCAATAGGTATGAATTAATTGCTACCATTTTGTTAATTTTTGTGGTGATGTTCGTTCCTTTGTTCTGCATGCCTTCTTGTGCTGAGTTCATGATTTTTGTGCTATTTCTTGTTAGTTTCTTCTTAGTTTTCATGCTTTCTTGTTCAGCTTGGATCTTCATTTTCATGGTACACTGTAAAGTATTAACTTTCTTTGGGATTACCCTATACTCTATTAATTTTTACCTCCATTTAATGTAGTCTATCTGTACCTGGATCAAGAGGCAGTTGTTGGAACAGAACATGGGAACACTGAATGGTTTAAAATTAAGAAAGGTGTGCAAAAAGGTTGTATTCTTTCACTGTGCTTATTCAACCTGTATGCTGAGCAAATAATCCAAGAAGCTGGCTTATATGAAGAAAAACGTGGCATCAGGATTGGAGGAAAACTCATTAACCACCTGTGATATGCAGACAATACATCCTTGCTTGATAAAAGTGAAGAGGACTTAAAACTGACAAAGATCAAATAGCACAGCCTTCGGTATGGATTACATTTCAATGTAAAGAAAACAAAAATTCTCACCACTGGACCAGTAAACAACATTCTTATCAATGGAGAAAAGATTGAAGTTGTCAAGGACTTCATTCTTCTTGGATCAACTATCAACACTCATGGAAGCAGCAGTCAAGAAATCAAACAACGTATTGCATTAGGCAAATCTGCTGCACAAGACCTTTTGAAAGTGTTGGAGAGCAAAGATGTCAGCTTAAGGACTAAGGTGCGCCTGCCCCAAGCCATGGTATTTTCAATAACCTCATATGCATGTGAAAGCTGGACGGTGATAAGGAAGACCATAGAAGAATTGATGCTTTTGAGTTATGGTGTTGGAGGATAATATTGAAAGTGCCATGGGCTGCCGAAAGAACCAATAGATATGTTTTGGAAGAAGTACAGTCAGTGTGCACCTTGGAGGCCAGGATGGCCAAACTTTGTCTCTCATACTTCAGGCATATTGTCAGGAGGGACCAGTCGCTGGAGAAGGATATCAAGTTTGGTAAGGTGGAGGGTCAGAGAAAAGAGAAAGACCCCCCCCCCACAACGGGATGGATTGGCCAAGTGGCAACAGCGAAGGACTCAAGCGTGGCAACAGTAGTGAGGTTGACCCAGGATTGGGCAGTGTTTGTTTCTGTTGTGCATAGGGTTGCTATGAGTCATACTGACTCGATGGCACCTAACAACAACATTGTATCCTGCAATCTACTTGACCTCCTCACCACCTGGATATCTGTTTCTGTATTTTCCCCTTCTTTGACATTTTTATTTTTTTGATCTTCAGTGGACGACCCAGTTCTTTTGAATTTGTTTTTGTAATTTTTTTTCTGTTCTTGACTCTGCTATCTGTAGTCTGAGTTTCAGGTGGTGTTGCCACGTCTGTCAATCCCTGGTTATTATCTATTCTTGTTGGTTTTCAGTCCAAAGAACTCTCTTTAGGATGTTTTGAAGTGCTGGATTGGCTTTGACAAAATCTCTTAGCTTCTGTTTAACTTGGAATGTTTTGATTGCACCATCATATTTGATTGAAAGTTTTGCTGGATAGACGAAGCTTGGTTGGCAGCTTTTTTGTATTTTTATTATTATTATTATTTATTTAGTGTTTTATATAATATTCTCCATTGCCTTCTTTTCTGCATGGTTTCTTCTAAGAAGTCAGATCTTAATCTAATTTGCTTGCCTTTGTACGTAACACTTCTATTTTCCCTGGTTGATTTTAGGATTCTTTCCTTGTCTTTGATTTTTGGAGAACTTGATCATGATGTCTTAGTGATTTTCTTTTTGGGGTCTATACTTTCTGGAGTATTTTCAACTTCTGGAATGTTTATCTTTTCATCCTTCAAGATGTTAGGGAAATTTTCTTCCAGTTGTTCTTCAACTATCTCTTCTGTGAACTTCTGTGATTCTTTCTGTTCTGGAATGCCAATAATTCTTAAGTTATTCCTCTTCATGTTATCCAGCATGAATCTTAGATGCTCCTCAAAATTTTTAATCCTGTTTTTTGCTTGCTCTTCTATTTTAGCAGCATTGAGAGATTTGTCTTCCAGTTCACTGGTTCTGCCTTTCATCTCTTCAATTCTACTCTTTTGCCATTTCAGTGTATTGTCCATTTATGATATTATATTATTAATCATCTGGACCTGCTTTTTCAGGTTTTCAATTGTTGCCAATGCTGTATCTATCTTATTTGATTGCTCCTGTAGCACGTTCCTGACTTCTTCCTTATTTTCCTCCAGTCCTCTGTGAAGCATTTGAATTTTATTCTATATCATTCTTCTGAATTCCTTCTCAGGAAAATCCAAAGCCTGCTCTTCTTCTTGTGGAAAGTCTATATCTGCCTTTAGCTAATTTGTCTCAATTATTCTTTACTGGTTTGGGACATGTGCTGAGATCTTTTGTTGCTTTTTTGGACATTTTTAGTAGTTAAGTATGTTTTCAATGATTAAATGAATGTATGTTGCTGTGTTATGTTGCTGTGTTGTTAAGCTTACTGAGTGTCTTCTGGTGGATATGATCTGGAGATAGGCTTCCCTTTCCATGTGTAATGCCTAGCAGCTGGTATTGGCTCCTGTCCCAATAGTGGGATATTATGGGGTATGCTTGTAGCTTGGCTATATGGCCACAATTTCTATCTCTTCTTGTGTAATGTAGGGAGAGAAAGCTCCCAACACCAGAAAAAAATGTGTGATCAAAAGGACCAAAAACAAAAACAATATAAAAGCAGAGACAAAAACCACCACTCATAAACAAAAATAAAATCATAGCTGACTGACCAGTAGCCTTTGCTATGCAGGTCAGTGTGCATGCACAGTAGAAACCTCTAGTGGTGGGTGGGGGTTTCCATTTGCTCAGGGCCCTCCTCTAGTCACCACCATAGAGGTGCACAGATAGATATTGAGAAAATAATTGGAGAAAGATTGTCCACTATTTTTATCTCTGAAGGTCAGTTAGGTATCTGCTGTACACAGTGTAATTCTCAAAATAGCTGCATCCTGTGTGTAGTAGTTGGTATTGGCTCTTGCATTTTATGTTGGAGTTTTACAGTGTTCATACAGTTTGTCTATATGGCCAGACCTGCTTTTTCTTGTTGGGTAGGCAGGAATAAATGGTCCCACCCAGGTCAATTTTAGGGCTGGGTCCCATAGTCAGATGTCATAAGCAGCTGACAAAGGATCAGCCAATGGGACCAATGGGGCTCCTCCTCTCTGTGCCATGGGAAAACTGTGGACTCAATGCTGGACCCTTTTGAAGGTGTACTCCCACCTGCCTGAAGGTGTCTGGGCTGGGCAGAAAGGGTGTGACTTTCTGGGAGAGAAGGGAAAAAAATGTGTAGAATCCCTCACACCTCTTTTTTCAAATGTTGCTGCATGGTTTTTTAGCACCATATCACTCTGTCAGTCTGGCTATGGCCCCGTCCTCTGAACTCAGCCAGGGTGTAGTGGCTGCAGGGTGAGTCCCATATCCCAATTGCTTCTGAAATAGCAATATTTTCCTGTCTACAGTGATTTTTCCACTAGTGGATGTGGGAAACTGACACTCTGCACCTTATACTAGATCCAGAGCTCTGGAGCTGCTCCACAAAAGCATCATCTCTGGTTTTTCTGTACCTCCCCCCAATGAGCCTGTCCTACCTGACTCTGCTTCTCCCATCTCCAAAATCAGAAGTCCCCCCCCAAAACATTTCACTTTTGCCAGTCATGACATGGTGATATTATTAGGATACCAGATTTGGAGAACCTATGTTCACTTGCCCTGAAATAAATTTTGTTATAGAACATTATTTATGTAGCAACATAAGCTGGGCTTCATCTTATTTTGCTTTATAAAATAAAGTTCTAAAAAATATGTATATGGGTAGATTTGGGGTTGGATTGGATACAGGCACACGTTGCTAAACAGTATTTGAACCTCTCAATTCCTTGATCAGCATTCTGTTTCTGTGAAATGTAAGCTTTTACAAACTACATTTTCTAATTATTAACTATTTGTTCACTCTTGTGAAAATGTGCTAACTGAACCCATGTGGCACTGCTCTATTTTATACTTATCCCAAGTTCCTATTTTCTTAAAGGAAATAACTTTAAACAAATGTACAGAAGTTTGTTTCTGTTGAATACTGAAAACATTCCCTCTGAAAGAATCTAAGTCATTAAAAATTACTCATGCAATGACTCATAATCTGACATCTTAATTACCATTATTGCAACATTGTATAGCTCTATTTGCATTATTTGTCACATAACAAGAACAACAAATTAAGAAGACTTGGATCTCTGTACTTTTTACCCTCAATGAACAATCTAAAAATTAAGGCTTATGCTTTATGTTCTGAGTATTCTTTCATTAGGATAAATTTCATGTTGTCATTGTTGCTGTTTTTAAGTTCTGGTGAGTTAGTCCCAACTCATAGCAACCCTGTATAGGGTATCCAAGGAGCAGCTATTGAGCTTGAACTGCAGGCCTGGAGGTTCAAACTAACCTTATAGTCCAGTGCATTAACCTTAGTGCTACACCAGAACTCCAAAGAGCCAATAGGCTATTATCAGTCTAGATTGAATCAGCTATTTTATCCAAGATATTTGGAATTTTTATTTAGACGGTAAATTAAAATTTGTGCTGCACCAGGGAAAACAATACTGATTACATTGTTTGCCTTCATCAGTAATCAAAGTGTTGACAACTGTGGAAAGCCTAATATTATGACAGTTTTAAATGTATCAGATGCAACAATTCTTACCCATCACCAGTTTCAGCTTTCGCTTTCAAACAGAAAGCAATATAGATTAATTCAAAGCAACTACTACGGGGTTGAATTACAGACTTTGCCTTATAGGGGTGACTGATGCTTCATTAAAATATCACACTCAACATCTTCTTGCTTGAAGCTGAAAAACTTGATGAATGGACTGCACATTAGATATAATTAAGAGGGCCCCAGGTCTTCTCTGTATTTCATCACTCACTCACTTGTTAAGTGGTCTACCCTCTTTCATCTTGCATTTTTTGCATCAGCACAACTATTATGACATTTGCCTCATAGTAATTATGAGGTAAATCTTAGTGTATAATTATATCACAATAAAACACTTGATTTATATAGCACTTGCTTTTGTGAATTTATACTGAGTTTGGATGGTTCTTCGGTTTTATATGATAAGGCCTATGGAAAAAATTAGAGGGGCTACAGAGTAAATCTGTAGGCCTTGTAACTAACTATATCCTCAAAAAAATAGTAGGAAATGAAAGAGTTTTGGCTTATGAATCTTCTGAGTGAGGCCTGGTGTGGGGGGGCCTGGAGAGATGAAATATTCTAAGGGTTCAGAAGGGCTTAAAAACATCCAGGCACCATTTACAGCAGGAAGTATGAGTGATTCAAAGAGTTTCATTTCATTGTTATCCCTACCCAGAATACATCAAATATTATTACCATGTGAGATTTACTCCTTTGACTAAAGGCATTACTTTTTCTATAAGTTTTCTATAACAAGTTATTATTTCATGAAAGAATTCACAATCATCTCCAAACAAAGCTACATATTAAAATCATATGGGAAATCTGTTTTTAATATAGACTTACAGAATCAAAATGTTTCTCTTTCAGTGTTTCTTCTCATTCAGCGATTCAGGGGCCCTGGAATCTGTATAATTGCCAAGTGACCCAAGTGATTTGATGCTGTCAGGTTGGTATGTGAGAACCATTTGATTCACTGTGGTAAATGATCTTATTTTTATCAACATCTAGTAAAGTTCTGGAGTCCTGGTGTGGCGCTGTGGGTTAATGGACTGGACTGCAAATTCAGTATAAACCAGAAGATCGGTAGTTCAAACTCACCAGTCACTCTGAAACCTTGTACAGGGTCGCTATGGGTGGAATCCCACTCTACGGCACTTAACAACAACAACAACAACAACAGCAAATTTCTGGAGAAATAAAAGGTTTTGAAAGGAAGAAGGAAGAAGGGTAGGTTCAGAGTATAGGAAAATGTGCAACTTGGCAGTATAAACATTCAAAGGAACTAAAAAATACATGTGATACCTGAGGGGGGAAGTTTTCAGAAAGGTAAGAGAAACCTAAAAATTCCAACATAAAATTTATCTGCCTCAGAATTTTGTCCATGATAGGACTCAGCTTTCCTCAACAATCAATCAATGGACCTTCAGGTATAGAGCTTCTAGCTTGGACCTCATTAGGAAATGAGAGGCAGTGAAAAACCACAGAGGCATTAAGGGTGTGTCTGTATCAAATATTATGAAACCATTAATTACTATTTCTTCTGTGATTCTGAGAATTCCAGATGAGGTGACAATCTGCCAGCCCATTAAAGTTTACATTGCAACATTTACAATCTGAGCTGTTGTCTTACTTCAGGATCATTATTTCCCCATCTCTCCCTCAAAACTCTAAAGATTGAATTCAAAAGCCTCTAACATATTTTCTTAGAGCTGGAAATTTCATTTTGAAATGTAAACCTGGTTCAAATGTCAAAGATATTATTGCATGATTGAAATGTCTGAATAATATTATTGAGTGGAGGTAACAATATGGGATAATGACATGTGTCATCATTTTAACAGTTTAGTATTAAGCCCAAATATGAGAATCAGAAAGAGTGACGCCAATCTGTTTACTGCCTAATTTTCACTGTTAAATTGCTTAATTTCTAGGCTTAAATCTTGTGGAATCTATTTTGTTTTAGACAGTCTCTCTTTTGTAAATTAAAAAATAATAATTACTGGTGGAAGCTGTGTTAACTCTCTCAGTGGAAATCTCTGCTCCCTGATAAGAGACAAATGACAAAGTTCTCAGAGATAATAACATACAAGTTAACATGAATTGAGTGCTATATTTATATTGACTTTGTGCTATAACCTTGCCAAACTTTGTCTCATTTAATCTTCAAAATAATTATATGAGGTAGGTAATGCCATTATTTACATTCAGCAGATAAAGAAACTGAGGTTAAGGACAGTTAAATGAGTTTCTCAAGGCCACAAAGCTGAGTGGAAGAGCTGGAACTTGAACCAAGATCCTTTGAAAGAAAAGATCCCATAAGACAAAACAGTTGTTAAATTTTGGTGCTTTTACATGGTGCTGTTATAAATGGAGCCCAAACAGGTCATTTTCTTATACTAGTCACACCAAGTTACTAAATGATACTGTTGTTGTTGTTGTTAAGTGCTGTTGAGTTGGTTCCAAGCAACCTTGTACAGCAATTCTGTGAGGTACGAATTAGTGAGTTTGAACCACTGACCTTGAAATTCAAACTGACCTTGCGGTTGAGTGCTTTTCCTATAGTGCCACACCATAGGGCAATGCAAAATACAACTCATGTAACTCACTAAGCTGATGGATATTGCTGACAGTCCTAGTCCAGCTCTTCAGAGCACTCGATAATGAAGTTATAACTTACTTCAGAAACTTACTTCTTCTTCTTACAGTTACCTTGATTGGATAGAGGAGGGTTTTTTGTTTTTTGTTTTTGTTTTTTTAATGTTTTATTGTGAATTATATGATAGTTTACATGGGAGAACTTTAGTTTTACATTCATTCCATCGTATATCATCTCACTGCCATTGTTCCAATCCCCTCCATGCATCATCAACCACCCAAAGGGTATATCCCAGAAACCCGCTCCCTACACTTCCCCCTCTTCCCCAGTTTTCAGCC
>NW_006408685.1:4509423-4509966 GCF_000296735.1 Chrysochloris asiatica | reverse complement strand
AAGGGAAACCAAGATTAAAACAAACAAACAAACAAACAAACAAAAAACAGTCAAGCATCTTAACATGATCCTCCCCCCCTCCATTCCAACCATGACTCAATCCCTGTACCTCAGAGCCCTGTGGTTCCAAGGCTGTGCATATATTGTCCTTTATCTCTGTCCCTTTTAGCCCTTTCGAACATGCCCAATTGTTCTCCCATCTGCCATGTTTCTCCACTTTCCTCACCCTCTCTGTATATTGCCCCCCTCCCTAGTCTGGTTGCGTAGTGGTTACGAATCGGGCTGTGAACCTTAAGGTCAGCGGTTCGAAACTACCAGCTGCTCTGCCGGAGAAAGATGAGGCTTTCTACTCCCATAAAGATTTAAACCCTTGGAAACCCTGTACAGGGTCGCTATGGGTCAGAACTGACTCGACGGCACTTAACAACAACAACAACAACCCTAGCACCCAAGTGCTCCTGTGTCCAATCACCACCCTACACTCTGCCCTCCCCCCTTCCCCCACCCATCACCAACTTCCCAACAACCAACAAAGACTTCCCC
>NW_006408685.1:4507503-4508803 GCF_000296735.1 Chrysochloris asiatica | reverse complement strand
ATTTTTGAAAGTGGAGTATTAAAATCACCCACTATTATTGTAGATTCATCTATTTCTTTCTTCAAGTCTGTAAGAGTTTGTTTTATATATTTTGGCGCTCTTTCATTGGGAGCATAGATATTTAATATGGTTATTTCATCTTGTTCTATTGTCCCTTTAATCATGAGATAATGTCCATCTTTATCTATTACGCTGGTGTTTGCCTTAAAGTTTATTTTATCCGAAATTAGTACTGCCACTCCTGTTCGCTTTTTATTGGAATTGGCTTGGTATATTTTTTTCCATCCTTTAACTTTTAATCTGTTTTTGGCCTTGTGTGTGAGATGTGTCTCTTGCAGGCAGCATATTGAAGGATCTTGTTTTCTTATCCATTCTTTCATCCTCCGTCTCTTAACAGGTGCATTTAATCCATTTATGTTCAGTGTAATTATTGATAGGTATTGATTAACTGCTGTCATTACATTAGTTTTTTTGTGGTGTTGCTGCTTCTTTGTTTTGTTTTCTTTGTTGAATTCAAGATTTTTGCGTTCTTTCTTGTAAGTTTCCTCATAGTTTTAATGTTTTCATATTCTTCCTGGGTTTTCATTCTCTTGGTGTGTTGTGAAGTGTTAATCTTCACTGAGGTTGCCTTATAGTCCATTAGCTTTTCTGACCATTTATTGCAGACTATTTTATCCTGTAATTGACCTGACCTTCTGCCTATCTGGATCTCTTTTCCTATATGTTTACCTTCTTTTCCATTGTACTTGTTTTGGTCATAGACTGAACTTCCAGAGTCTCTGAGTTTGTTCTTATAGTTTTGTTTTGTTACCGATTCTTCTTTCTGTTTACTTAATTCGGGGAGGTGCTGCCACGTATGTCAATCTCTGGTTGTTGTCACTTCTTGTTGGTTCTCATTCCACAGAACTCCCTTTAGGATGTTTTGTAGTGCAGGATTGGCTTTGGTAAATTCACATAGCCTCTGTTTATCCTGGAATGTTTTGATTACACCATCATATTTGATTGATAGCTTTGCTGGATAAAGGATTCTTGGTTGGCAGTTTTTTTGCCTCCAGGGTTTAGTATATGTCTCCCCATTGCCTTCTCGCTTGCATGGTTCCTGCTGAGAGATCTGAGCTTAATCTGATTTGCTTGTTTTCTCTGGCTGCTTTCATAAGCGTCTATCTTTGAGTTTGGAGAGCTTGACTATGATATGTCTTGGTGATTTTCTTTTAGGGTCTGCTCTTCTTGGAGTTCGTTCAGCTTCTTGTATGTTTATTTTTTCCCTTTTCAGGATGTTGGAGAAATTTTCTTCCAGTAG
>NW_006408685.1:4496060-4506831 GCF_000296735.1 Chrysochloris asiatica | reverse complement strand
CTTTTCACTCTACTTATTGCTTGATGCAGAGTAATTTTCACAGGTGCTGCCTGTTTCCTTGGTATCTGGCAGCTGGTATTGGTTATTGCCTGGGTTTTGGTGTTTTATACAGTGTGAATGCAGCTTGGCTATTTGGCAGAAGTTGCTGACTCTTCTTGTGTAATATAGGGAGACAAAGAGTCCTCCAATAGAAGAAGGGAGACAGTGTCACCTGGCCGCCATCGCAAACCGGAAGTCTTCTGGGAGACTTTTTGAGGAATAGTGTTCTATCATTGCACACGAGTTCTTCACAACTATTTGCAAAATGTAATGTGTAGAGGTATATCTGGTTGTGGCTATAGCTGCAAACACCAGGTAGGGTATGCTCTGGTGAGAACAGAGGGGGATTTCACGAAGGAAGCACTCATAGAACAACTCCAGAGCTCGGGGTCTATCATAAGATCCAGGATGTCAGTTTCCCACACTCGCAAGTGAAAAAAAATCACGATATTAAGGAAAATACAGGCGAGTTAGGAACCTGGAGACAGGACTCCCTCAGTGACTACCCCACCCTAGTAGAGTTTAGAGGGCAGGGCTAAAGCCAGTCTGGCTCAGAAAACCGTGCTAAAATGGTGCAGAAGCATCTGCGAAAAAGAGAGAGAGAGAGAGAAATCCAGGAGACTACACTTTTCTCCCTCTCTCTGTCTCCCTGTCCCATCTTCATTGCTCAGCCCAGACATCAGGCGGGACAGTTTTCACGCTGTACAGAGAGAGGGAGCTTGGCGGTGATTTGTGACATCATCCGCAAAACCACGGATCCAAAAGTTTCCCCAGCTGTATCCCAAACATCAATGCATCTTGGATTAGGTTCCGATGGCAGGTGACCTGTGCAGGGTTTCGAGGCTGTGGGTCTGAGCAGGAGTAGGGCACGTTGCCTTTCTCCCAAATAGCACCTTGTGGTTTCAAGCTGCTGTCCTTGTGGTCCATGGCCACTGCGCTGTCCGAGCTCCCTGTGCAGGACCAATTCAAAGCAATCTGTAAAACCCCAGCATAACAGGAAGCAGTCATCCCAAGAATTGTGCTGTGCACACGCAGGTATCTTACTGAGCTTCAGAGACAAAAATAGTAGACAATCTTTCTCCCATTAACTCCCCAATATCTACCTGCACATCTCTACTGTAGTTACTAGAGCAGGGGCCTGAGAGAGTGGTCACGCCACCCCATGCTGGAGGCATCAAATTGCATACACACACTGATGGTATAGATTGGGACATTCAACCACAGCTTCATTTCTGTTCCAAATTGGTGATTTTTGTCTATGTATTTATATTATTTTTGCTTGTGGTTCTTTTGATCACACATCTTTCCTGGAGGTGGGAGCTTCTTCTCCCTATGTTACCCAAGATGACACAGTTATAAGCATACCCCATAATAGTCCACCACTGAGACAAGACCCAACAACCCCCGCTAAGCATTACATGTGAAAAGGGAAGCCTATCTCCTGATCATATTCACCAGGAGACACCAAGTAAGCAAACAACAAATGTTCAAGTGTTCATGTAAGCTTAAAATAAATAAATAAATAAATATCATGTCGAATAAAAAGCAACAAAGCTTATCGAAACACATCCAAAAAACAAAGAGAGTAGCTGATGCAAATGAGCAGGAGACAGACAAAGACTTTATAGAGGAGTAAGAGCAGGTTTTGGATATGCCTGAGAAAGAATTCAGAAGAATGATATGGAAACAAATTCAAATGCTCTGAGAAGGGGTGGAGGAAAACAAGGAAGAAGTAAGGAAAGTACTACAGGAGCAATCAAATAAGATTGATACAGCATTGGAAACAATTCAAAACCTGCAAAAAGATGCCTAGATGATCAATAATAAGATATCAAAAATACACAATATGCTGAAAGGGGAAAGGAGCAGATTAGAAGAGATGGAAGCAAGAACTAGTGAGCTGGAAGACAAATCTCTCAATACTGCTAAGATATAAGAGCAAGCAGATAAAAGGATAAAAAATCTGAAGACAATCTATGATTTATGCTGGATAACATGAAGAGGAATAATGTAAGAATTATTGGCATTCTGGAATGGAAAGAATCAGAGACATCCACAGAGGAGATACTTGAAGAATTTTTGTAACAAAATTTCCCTAACATCTTGAAAGATGAGAAGATAAACATTCAAGAAGCCTAACATACCCCAGGAAGGATAGACCCCAAAAGAAAGTCACCAAGACATATAATAATCAAGCTCTCCAAAATAAAACACAAGGAAAGAATACTAAATGCAGCCAGGGAGAAGAGAAATGTCACTTATAAAGGTAAGCAAATTAGATTAAGCTCTCACTATTCAGAAAAAACCATGCAGTCAAGAAGGCAATGGGAAGACATATACAAAGCCCTACGAGAAAAAAAAAAAAAAAAAAAAAAACTATCAACCAAGAATTGTCTATCCATCAGAACTATCAATCAAATACAAAGGTGCCAACAAGACATTCCAGGATAAACAGACTCTGAGAGATTTTATCAAAACCAACCCAGCACTTCAAAACATCCTAAAAGGAGTTCTGTGGACTGAAAACCAACAAGAACAGACAACAAACAGAGACTCAGAGGCGTGACAACCCCACCTGGAACTCAGTCAACAGATAGCATAGTCCAGAACAGAACAAGACTACAACAACAAACTCAAATGAGCTGGGAGGTGAACTGAAGACCAAAATATATCAGTGTCAAAGAAGGGACAAATGTAGCAACAAAGACGTAGGTGGTGAGGATACCAGGTAAATTACAGGATACAATGGCTTCTCTTAAATGGAGAGAAAAGTTAGTAGACTACAAGTTAACCCCAAAGAAAGTTAATACATCACAACTTATCATAAAAATGATTTCCAAGCAGAACAAACGAACATGAAAACTAAAAAGAAACTGACATGAAACAGCACAAAAACACAAACCCATCACAAGAAGGAATGCAGAACAAAAGAACAAACAGCACCACCAAAAAAAGTAACATAATGGCAGCAATGAATTCATACCTATCAATAATTATATTGAATGTCAATGGATTGAATGCACCAGTGAAGAGACAGAGAGTGGCAGAATGGATAAGAAAACAAGACCCTTCAATATGCTGCCTGCAAGAAACATGCCTTACACACAAAGACAAAAGCAGACTAAAAGTTAAAGGATGGAAGAAAATTTACCAAGCCAACTTCAACAATAAACAAGCAGGAGTGACAATACTAATCTCCGACAAAGTAAACCTGAAGATACAAACCAGCATAAGAGACAAAGAAGGACACTATCTCATGATAAAAGGGTCAATTGAGCAAGATGACATAACCATAATAAACATATATGCACCTAATGAAACAGCACCAAGATACATGAAGCAAACCTTACTGGAACTGAAGAAAGAAATAGATAAATCTACAACTATAGTTGGAGATTTTAACACACCACTTTCGAAAAGGGACAGAACAACCAGAAAGAAACTAGACAAAGTTACAGAAGAACTAAATAACACAATCAACCAACTTGACCTCATAGATGTATACAGAGCATTCAATCCAACAACAGTACAATACACATTCTTCTCCAGTGCTCATGTAACATTTTCCAGAATAGACCATGTGTTAGGTCACAAAGCAAGCCTCCATAAATTTATAAAGATCAAAATTCTACAGAGCATCTTCTCAAACCACAATGCTATAAAACTAGAAATCAACAATAAGGAGACAAAGGCAATATAGTCAAATACATGGAAACTGAACAACACCCTGCTGAAAAGTGACTGGATAAAAGAAGAAATTAAATGTGAATTTATAAAGTTCCTAGAAACAAATGAGAATGAAAACACAACATACCAAAATCTTTGGGACACCGTGAAAGCAGTGCTGAGAGGACAATTTATTGTGATAAATGCACACATCCAAAAAGAGGAAAAAAACAAAATCAACATATTAACACAGCATCTTCAACAATTAGAAGCAGAGGGAACCTACAGTCACCAAAAGAAAGGAAATAATAAACATAAAAGCAGAAATAAACAAGAAGGAAAACTGAAAAACTACAGAAAGAATCAACAGGACAAGAAGCTGGTTCTTTGAAAGGATTAATAAAATTGACAAACCGTTGGCAAAACTAACAAAAGAAAAGTGGGAGAGGACACAAATAAATCACATTAGAAACCACATGGGTGAAGTCACAACAGAACCAAATGAAGTCAAAAGGATAATAAGAAAATACTATGAAGAGTTGTACTCCAACGAATTCGAAAACTTAGATGAGATGGATATATTTCTAGAAAAACAATACCTACCTAAATTTACTCAGAATGATGTAGAAAGCTTGAACAAACCCATAACAAAAGAAGAAATTGATCAGGTCATCAAAAAATTCCCAACCAACAAAAGTCCAGACCCAGATGGCTTCACTGGTGAGTTCTACCAAGCATTCAGAGAAGAACTGTCACCAATTCTACTCAAATTATTCCAGAATATAGAAGAGGATGGAAAAGTCCCTAATACTTTTTATGAAGCAAGCATAATCCTAATACCAAAACCAGGAAAGGACGTCACTAAAAAAGAAAACTATAGACCAATATCCCTCATGAACACAGACACAAAAATTTTCAACAAAATCCTAGCCAACAGAATCCAACAGCACATAAAACAAAACAAAAACATCATGACCAAGTGGGTTTCATAACAGTGATGCAAGGATGGTTCAATATCAGAAAAATAATCAATGTAATCCATAATATATACAAGAAAAAGGAAAAGAACCACATGATCATACTGATTGATGCAGAAAAGACATTTGAAAAAATCCAACATCCATTCATGATAAAAAAAAAAAAAAACACTCAACAAAGTAGGAATTGAAGTGAAATTATTCAACATAATCAAGAGCATATATACAAAAGCTTATATCACTCTCAATGGAGACAAACTGAAAGTCTTCCCTCTGTGAACAAGAACGAGATAAAGATGCCCTTTATTATCATTCCTATTCAATATTGTGCTGGAAGTTTTAGCCAGAGCTATATGGCATGATAGCGAAATTAAAGGCATCCAAATTGGCAAAGAGGAAGTAAAGCTCTCTCTATTTGCAGACGATATGATCCTATACATAGAAAATCCCAAAGACTCGGTGAAAAAAACAACTACTAAACCTCATCGAAAGATTCAGCAAAATGGCAGGGTATAAGATCAACATACAAAAATCAGTTGGACTTTTCTATAGCAACAACGATAGCAATGAAAATGACATTAGGAAAGCAATACCATTTACAATAGCCACACAAATGATGAAATATTTAGGAATAAACATAACCAGAGAAACAAAGGACTTATACAAAGAAAATTACAAAACACTACTACAAGAAACCAAAAGAGACCTAAAGAAGTGGAAGAACATACCATGTTCCTGGATAGGAAGACTCAATATCGTGAAACTGTCAATACTCCCCAAAGCAATTTACACATACAGTGCAATCCCAATCCAGATTTCAACATCATTCTTCAAAGAGATGGAAATGATAATTACTAACTTCATATGGTAAGGAAAGAGACCCAGGATAAGCAAAGCACTGCTTAAAAAGAAGAACAAGGTTTGAGGTTTCTCACTCCCCGATTTCAAACTTTACTACATGGCTACAGTGGTCAAAATAGCCTGGTACTTGTACAATGAAAGACACATTGATCAATGGAACAGAATCCAGAATCCAGAAATTAACCCAATCACATACAGCCAAATGATTTTCGCCAAAGTGCCTAAGCATATTGCATGGGGAGGAGACAGTCTCTTTAACAAATGGTGCTGAAACAAGACCTTTGCCTCACGTTCTATACAAAAATGAACTCAGCATGGATTAAAGATCTAAATGTGAATCCCAAAATTATGAAGCTCATCAATGAAAACATACGGACAAATGTGAGAGTGCTAATTCAGGACATATACAGACTGCCACACATTTTGAAAAATACACAAACAAAAATAGACAAAATAGATGAGTAGGACATACTAAAAATTAAAAACTTATGTGAATTAAAAGATTTCACCAAAAGAGCAAAAAGGGAACCCACCCACTGGGAAAAAATCTTTTGCAATGACACATTAGCCAAGGGACTTTTTTCTAAAATATATAGGAAATTACAACACCTCTACAAGAAACAGACAAATAACCCAATTTAAAAATGGGCTCAGGACATGAACAGACACTTCACCAAGGAGATCTGGGCAGCCAACAAACATATGAAGAAATGTTCACGATCACTAGCCATCAGAGAGATGCAAATCAAAACAACAATGAGATATCATCTCACACCAGCAATAACAGCAAAGATAAAAAAAAAGCAGAGGACAACAAATGCTGCCGACCCTCCTACATTGTTAGTGGGAATGTAAAATGGCGCTTCCTCAGAAGGTTGGAAATAGAAATACCATATGACCAAGAAATTTCTCTATTTGGTATTTACCCACAAGAAATACAAGTCATAACATGAGTATATACATGCACACCAAAATGCTCATCAATTGAAGAATGGATAAACAAACTGTGGTACATACACACAATGGAATATTATTCTACCTTGAAGAACATCAAAGAAGCTGCAAGCCATCGCATAACATGGATGAACCTGGAGGACATTAGGCTGAGTGAAATTAGTCAGTCACAAAAGGAGAAATACTGCATAAGACCATTATCGTAAAAGACTAAGAAAAAGAACCCACCCAAAGGGAGGGGGAAAATTTTTAAAAATATAAGTGGTGATCACCAGTACGTATGGGATGAGAGGTGGGGAAGGAGGGGAAGAAAGAGCACAGAGTAGGGAATAGACACAGGAGAGCCCGGGAGCAGGGGTTGGGGGGATGCTGGCAATACACAAGAAGGGAGAGGGAGGAAAGGAGAACAAGGCAGACAGGAGAACAATTGGGCAGTTTCTCATGGGCTAGGTGAGACAGAGCTAAATGACGAGGTATGCACAACCCTGGAATAACAGGGCTTCAGGATACAGGGCTTGAGGCATGGCTTGAAAGGGGGAAAAGGGGAGAATAATGCAAGGATGCTTGGCCACCTTTGGATCTTGGTCTCCCTTGCCTACCATTGTGAAATGGACACTTGGTGGGGGGTGGGGAACAGCCAGAAGCATCACAACAGAAAACATGTGGGTCCGGATCCAACCTATAACTAACAGTAATACCTTGGCGGGGGGGGGGGGGGGGGGGGAAGGAAACTGCCCAGACCCAAAATGGTGGAGGGACTATGATGGCATGGACAGATAGAGTTGCTGGGAACACGGGACTCAGGGAGGGAGAGGAGCTGTTTGCTGACAGCCAGGGGAGGCAGCCTGTGGAGTGTATCCTTTGGTTATCTGATGAGGCATGGAGGGGATTTTAATCACTGCAATGGAATGAAATACAATAGGATGAATGTGAAACTGAAATGGGACAAACACAAATAATAATGTATGCAAAACCTTGGAACAACAGGACTCTGGGATACAGAGATTGAGACATGGTTTGAAGGGGAAAGGGGGGGAAATAATGTTAAGATGATAGTCTGTATGTTGAATCTTGGTTTCCCTGGCATACCACTATAAAATAGACACTGGAGGGGGAGAGAAAGGAATAGCCAGAAATATCACCATAGAAAGCTTATAAGTCTGTCTTCTGCCTATAACTGATTGGAATAACTAAAAGGGGGATACAACATGTCCAGCAAAGAAGGCTTCCTGCGGAGCCCCTCCATTACACAAGACCATAGATGGAATCCTGAACAGCATCCAGAATCTTCTGAGGGGAAAGGTCCACTTGAAAAGACAAGCAGACCAGCCTGGAGTGGCCAGAAGAACAGAAGACACGTCCAGAAATACTGACAAGAAAAACACAAAACAATATAGGCAGGCTGACTTATAACTACAGGAACAAACAAGTGGCTCGCCCAGAGACATCAAGGCAAGTGGTCGGGTCTCTCTCACGGCAAACCCCTTCTAAGACTAAGGCTCAGTGGGAATGCATGCTCTGATTGGTGACCACGTTGTCACCAATAAAGGGAAGTGAGGGAAAAACAGCCATGAAGCTACAAACTAAGCCCTACAATGCTCAATAGACTCCTGTGAACCCAGATGGAGACCTGGTTGGCCAGCAGTGTGCAGAGTCCAGGGGACTCTTGGACTCAGAGTCAGCGACATAGCTACAGAGGACTAGAGTGGAAAGTGAAGCATCCAGCTGATAAGAAGAGAGGGCACATGCATAAATACACCCACACTTGCAGATAATACCCACTTGACCTGGCTTCAATGGCTGGATGATCAGATCTCAAATAGAAGCAGAAAGAAGAGGGAAAAAAGAATAATCTGACACAATTTGATGAACTTGACACACACCTATGGCAGCAATAGCTCAAAAGAGGGAACAAATCTTCACAGTGAGGATCATTCCCACCTCTTTCGTACATGGAGAGGACAGGGATGGGCAACTTGGACATTGGCTACCCAGAATGAGGGAGCTACAGAGGCAAGAAGTGACTGGCTTACAAGCTTTCAAGAGGGAACCTAGATCCAGAGGGCGTGGAGCAAGGTAGAATCTCCACTGAGTAGTATCCATTCTGCCTAGTCAGGGCTGATGAAAGGAGATGCGGATAGGTCTCTTGATATACAACAGTGAATAATTGTTATCAGGACTGATTGTAAGGGCTGGAAATATAAAGGTGGACATTTGGGGGCAAAGGGAGGGGAGTGATTAACCCTATAGTATAGGAGCAGAGGTCCTGGGACCATCAAAGGAAAAGAGCAGAGAACATACCCCTATCCAGAGAAGCAGTGATTCCAGGGATGGAGGCAGAGACAATAACATAGGGAGATGGAGCGGCTGGAGACTTTGGACCTGGAGAGAGAGAAGGGTGGTGTGTAGACAACAGGGGGGCAGGCTTGCAGGGTATGCCCTTTGGTTGATCTATGATGCATGGAAAGGATTGTAACCATGGCAAGGAAATGATATACGATCAGATCAATGTGAAGCTGATGTCCTCCCATGTAAACTATCACATAATTCACAATAAAGCATTTTTTAAAAATGCAAGGCTCAGAAAAGCTAGGTTTTATTTTCTATACTTATTCTGATACAAGGCAAGGGTAATATTTTATCTTTTACAAAGAATGGTGTCATGGATTTTATAGATCTACTGAAACTAAAGCAGTTACTCATTTTTGTATTTTTATTTTCTTTAGAAATTTTGATAAAAGACATGGGTTGTGACATTTAATTTAAAAGGTATTATTATAATGTTGCCAAATTTTGTCATTTAAAACAAATGAGCATTTTCATGATAGTCATGGTTTCATTTTGTAAGTGCCCAAGAAGTTTCTCATAGTAGCAGGTTGTGCTTGATGAACATTCATTGTGTGAATGCATCAATAACCTAATAAGCATTCAGATAAGCATATCCATTATTTATAGATGGTGCTTCTACATGTAAATGTGGTTAAAAGCCATCCAGTCGGTTCTGAGTCATAGTGACCCTGTATAGGGTTTCCAAGAAGAGGCTGGTAGGCTTGAAATACCAACCTTATAGTTAGCAGTCCAGTATTTATCCTACAGAACCACACCAGGACTCCCTGTAAAAAGGCTAGTTAATTATGTGGACCCATGCTGTTGTCTGGGTCTTCTTTTCTTACTGTACACACTCTCCCTATATTATCTCATACACTCTCATTTACCAGTAACCATCTGTGCTGATAAGAGTGATGGTTCAATATAGAATTTTCACTTGTCAGTTGTGGATTGAATGATGCTGAACAGGTCTCAGAAGAGCTTCCAGAATAAGATGAACTGGAAAGAAAGGCCAGGTTACCTAATTCTGATAATCAGCCAATGAAAACTTATGGATGGCAATGGTCCAATTCACAATCAATCATGGGTATAACACAGTAATATTCAGCATTTCATTCTGTTGTGCATGGGGTCGCCATGAGTCAGAGGTTACTCTAAGAAAGTTAACAACAACATATTTGCTGAGTACTTTCATATCTTCACCACTATCCCAGATAGATTACCTAGGTTTTAGACAAAACACTCAGCTATCGTAGGTTCAACTGATTACTGAATGTCTCTATCTAGATGTTTCTCAACCATTTCAAGTATAGCACATCCATATTTGAAACCATCCCCATCCTTACTCTCAAATCTGCTTTGTGTTAGTCTCAATAAATGTTACCACACATTACTCCGTTGTCCAATTTACAATCTAGGCATCATCATTTATAGTCTTCTTTTTCACTCATCTAGTACATATAAGCAATTGTTGAATCGCTGTGATTCCATCTTTTTAAAATATTTTTATCAATTTATTTCCATCCCCATTTTTACCACTTTAGATCAATATACCACTATTTATTTTCACAAGGAGCCCATGGTTGGCTTGTTGTTGTTGTCAGGTGCCATCGAGTTGGAACTGACTCATAGCGACCCCATGCACAGCAAAACAAAACAATGTCTGATCCTAGGCCAACCTCACTACTGCTTCCACACTTGAGTCCATCGATGCTGCCACCTGGCTGATCCATCTCATTGGGGGTCTTTCTCTTTTTCTCTGACCCTCCATCTTACCAAGCATGATATCCTTCTCCAGCAACTCTTTCCTCCTGACAATATGTCCAAAGTATGAGAGATGAAGTTTAGCCATCTTGGCCTCTAAGGAGCACTCTGGCTGCACTCCTTCCAAAACAGATCTATTGGTACTTTTGGCAGTCCATGGCACTTTTAGTATTCTCCTCCAA
>NW_006408685.1:4484055-4495002 GCF_000296735.1 Chrysochloris asiatica | reverse complement strand
GTGCCACCTCACTTTCTTGAAAGATTTCAATTTTTATTCCATCAATTCCTGGTGCCTTGTTCTTTGCCAACTACTTCAATGCACTTTGGACTTCCTCCCTGAGTATCATTGGCTCTTGATCATATGGTACCTCTTGAAATGGTTGAACATTAACCATTTCCTTTTGGTACAATGACTCTGTGTATTCCTTATTAAAAAGGATAGCAGTTTGAAATCACCAAAGACAAGTTGGAAGACAGGCCTGGAGAGCTTCTCCAAAAAATTTACAGCCTTAAATGGAACAGTTCTACTATGCATACATGGGGTCACCATAAGTTGGAATCAACTCAGCAGCAAATAACAATGATTTTTAGAAGGACTACACCAACAATCTCCTAATTGGTCTCTTTTCTTAAATACTGTCCTTCCTCATATACATTCTTCATTCTGTAGTTAAATGCAAACTTCAGTTAATAAAATGTACATTATATAGCAATCTATGCACCAGATCATATTTATCCTTTAGCGTTCAGCTTTATTTTCTTTTTTATCCTCTGTCTTTTTTTTTTTTTTTTTTTTTAGGTTTTGATTGTGAATTGAGTGATAGTTTACTTGGGAGAACATCAGTTTTGCGCTCATCCTATCATGTTTTGTTTCATTGCAATGATTACAATTCCCTCTTTGCATCACCATTCAACAGTATTTGCTTATATTCCTCCTGTGTTTGTGTGTTGTTGTTTTTTTTTTATGTACACAAAAACACTCAGGAATATATAAACATTTAAACAACCAAGGGGCACAGTATGCAACCCTGCCTCCTGGCCACCAGCACACAGTCTTTCTCTTTCTGAGTCTAGAGTCCTCAGCTGCTCTATCTCTCCACGTCTTCCTTACCTTTGTCCTTGAATAAGTACAAATTCCATGCTTTGGATAAGTGCACTTTTATTACTTATATAATATTCTTTACTTGACCTATCATAATACTTGTCACATTGCATTATTATTACAGATTGCTATCATGAATAACCACCACTCATTTGTCAGTTTATCATCTATGGTAGCTTGTGTGTTTCTGTGATTCTGAAACCTATGCCACCAGTATTAAAATACCAGTGGAGTTAGCCATGGTGGACAGGTTTCCATGGAGCTTCCAGAATAAATGACATGCTAGAAAGAAAGAGAGGCAGATCACTTCTGAATGGTTAGCCACTGAAAAGCTTATGACTAGCAGCTGAACATTGTCTCTTGTAGTACAATCTCAGATGAGAATCTCAGGTTTTATAAAACTGGATTGGCACAGTGGTATTAGCAATGGGTTTAAGCCTAACAATAATTGTGAGGATAGCTCAGGATCAGGCAGTGTTTTGTTCTGTTGTCACTATGTGTCTGAACCAACTCAAAAGCACCTAACAACAATAACAACAAAGTAAAGAATGGGAAAAAAAGAAAGGAAAGAGAGAAAGAGAGAGAGAAGGAAAGGGGGAGGAGGAAGAAGGAAGAGTTAAAGAGTAAGGTAGGAAAGGAGGGAGGGAAAGGGTTAAGTCCATCCATCTGATTACTACAGTTTAATGGATCTTGAGAGAGAAAGGCACAGAACCTAGTAGATACTCACATTATGTATTTAATTTTAGTGAGTTAATTTAAGAAGAAACAGGTAAATTAAAAATGCTTTGGGGAGAGTCATGCATCTTCTAATTAAAATTATGAGTGGGGTTGAGATTGGGTATTCTGGAGAAAAATACAGCTTTGATTAGGGGCACAGGTTTTATTAATTCTTATTCTTCTTTTTCTTGTTGTTGTTTTTTCATTTATCTTTTTTCCAGGTCAGGTAATAACTGCAAGGTCGGCATATTCCAATCAATGATATTCTATATGAGTTGTGCTATTGTAACTATCCTCCTGGTCTGGAAGACATACAGCCAGAATGCTACTTGGAAGACAGGATGGCCACACTTTGTCTCTCATACTTTGAAGGGGCAAGTCTCTGTAGAAGGATATCAATATTGGTAAAGTGATGGGTCAGAGAAAAAGAGGAAGACTCCCAGCAAGATGGATTTGCACAGTGGCACCATCAATGGGCTTGGGCATAGCCATGATTGTGAGGTTGGCCCAGGACTGGGCAGTGTTTCTTTCTGTTGTGCATAGGGTCACTATGAGTCAGTACCAACTTGACACCTAACAACAACACAAAATTTACCCAAAGCAAGTAGGACAGAGGTGTTTGACTATCTTCTTTAGGGAAAAGGAAGTTAGAATAGTGTACCTCTGCAATATTAAGGATGGTCTTATTTCTTTCCTGAGTTTTCATTATTTATAGCCACATAATATTCCTAGCAAGGAATATCTGAAAATAATCAACATGGAATTTCAAGTTGGCTGCTCTGTGCTGCAACCCAACATGCATTGAAGTGAAGCCTTCTTACAAAACCACACTGGGTACTAGAACCAAAGTTATCACACTGGGACACTAGAAAACAACTGATTTGGCCTGTCTATAAAACTATTTCAATTAGAGAAGACCAATCAGTATCAATCAATAAATAAATGAAAGCAAAAAATAAAAAATAGGATATTGACATCTTGGATATTCTGATAGTATAATCCCTTGTAATTTCTTAATACCAGGTAATTGTTGTTGTTAGGTGCCGCTGAGTCGGTTTTGACCCATGGCCACCTTGTATAGGATTTCTGAGGAGCAGCTAGTGAATTTGAAGTGCCAATTTTGCAGTTAAACCCAACCTTGCAGTTGAGTGTTTATCCTACCGCACTAGAGAATTTATTTCTTAAATGAAAGCATACACGCACACATTCTGTTTCCTCTTCTACTGGATACCATCAAAACTTGAATTATCTATACACCCTTTGCCAAGCTAAAAAAATACATAAACTGTAGAACAATGTTTACTGCTACTTTTTTGTTTGGTCTAATGGAAAAATTCAGCTATTTAGCCAGCAAGTCTTTTTTATCAGGCAAAATCTGTTTCAGTCCTTATTTATTTTCAGAGCAGGGTTTATCTGAGGAGAGAGACTAGAAAGGGGAAAGGATGTTTAATGAATAAAGTGTGTCTGTTTGATGGGAAAGCAATATTTTATACCCATATCTCCCTCCTAAAATCTGTTGTTAAAAAAAAAAAAAAATCACAAAGATACAAAGCTTTTTATATTTAAAATTAGTAATTTAATGTTTTAAGGTTGCAAAAATAATACCTGAACACATTTTTATTGCAGAAAATTTGAACAATGCCCAAGTGCTTGGAGTAAAAAGTGACAGGCTCCTTACACATGCTCAATCCCATCCCAATCTAGTCCCTAGATGTAGCTATTGCTAACAGGTTGCTGTGTGTCTTTTCCCATTCAATATGGGAATTTATTTTCATCTTAAAAGATTAATTGTAAACAAACAAATCACTTCCCTAGGAAACATCAAGGCAAGTGGTCGGGTCCTCTCAAAACAAACCCCCTTCCAAAACTAAGACTCAACGGAAATACATGCTCTGATAGGTGACCACACGCATCACCGATAGGGGGAAGAGGGGTAAAAGAAGCAATGAAGAGGCAAGCTAAGCCTTACAATGTTCAGTGGGCTTCTGTGAACCCAGTTGGGGCCTGCTTGGCAAGCAGTGAGAGGAGACCAGGGGACTCTTGGGCCCAGAGTTAGTGGTGTGGCCATGGAGGACTCGAATGGAGAGTGGAGCTACCGGCTGATGGGAAGACAGGGCATGGGCACAAGAACACCCACACTTGCAGATAGTACCCACGTGACCTGGACTGGATGACTAGATGATCAGAGCTCAACCAGGAGAAGAAAGAAGAGGGGGGGGGGAAAGAGTGAGCTGATACAATCTGATGAACTTGACCTATACCTACAGATGCAGTGACTCAAAAGAAGGAACAAATCCTTACAGCAAAGAACATTCCCACCCCCTCCATACACAGAGTTGGCAGAGATGGGCAACTTGGACATTGGATACCCAAATGGGGAGGGGGAACTACAAAGGCAAGAAGTGAATGGCTTACAAGCTTTCAAGAGGGAACCTAGAGCTAGGCGGCATGGAGGAAGTCAGAATCTCCAGTGAGTACTATCCAATCTGTCTAGGCGGAGCTGATGAAATGAAATACAGATGGGTAACTCGTGATACTGTACTGAATAATGGTTATCAGGACTGATTATGAGGCTTTGAAGTGCAAAGGTAGACGTTTTATAGCAAGGAAGGGAGCGATTATTTCTCCAGTCTAGGAGTGGAGGTCTCTAGGACCATCAACAGAGAAGAGCTGAGAGCGGGACTACCCAGAAAACCAGAGATCCCTGAGATGGAGACAGAGACGATGATGTGGAGTGATGAAGCGGCTGGGGACTTTGGATCCAGAGAGGGAGAGGGGCATGTGGGCCGAAGACTGGGGGGGAGGGGGAAGGTAGGGGGTGGGTTTCTAGGATATACCCTTTGGTCAGTTGATGATGCATGAAGGGGATTGGAACCATGGCAATGAAATGATATACAATGGAATGAATGTAAAACTAAAGTTCTCTCATGTAAACATGTAAAGTATTATATAATTCACAATAAAACATTAAAAACAAAAGATTAATTGTAAACTCCCAGAGAGCAAGGACCATGGTTTCAACAACATCTTTCCATTTTTACACAGAACTTTGTACCTGCAATCTCACTTTACTTTGCATAGAAATTTTGCAAGACATGTTTATCTTATATTTTTTTCTAGGAGCCCTGGTGGTGCAGTGGTTAAAGTGTTCATCTGCTAACTGAAAAGGTGGGCAGTTTGAACCCACCAGTTGATCTAAGGGTCTGCTTTCATAAAGATTTATAGACTTGAAAACCCTATCAAGCAATTCTATACCAGAACATAACACTGCTGGTCCTGCACCATGTTTATAATTACATTACTCTTTTTTTCCTCTTCTTTCTTCTTCTAGTTGAGCTCTGACCATCCAGCATTGAAGCCAGGTCAAGTGGGTATTATCGGCAAGTGTGGGTGTTCTTGTGCATATGCCCTCTCTTCTTATCAGCTGGATGCTTCACTCTCCACTCTAGTCCTCTGTGGCTATGTCACTGACTCTGGTCCCAAGAGTCCCCAGGTCTTGCCACACTGCTGGCCAAACAGGTCTCCACCTGGGTTCACAGGAGTCTATTGAATGTTGTAGGGCTTAGCTTGCAGGTTCATTGCTGTTTTTCCCTCACTTCCCCTTATCGGTGACGTATGTGGTCACCAATCAGAGCATGTATTCCCATGGAGTCTTAGTCTTGGAAGGAAGTTTGCTCTGAGGGGACCGGACCACTTGCCTTGATGTCTCCTGGGCAAGCAACTTGCTTGTTCTTATAGTAATCAGTCGGTCTGCATATATTGTTTGTGTTTTTCCTGTTGGTCTTTCTTTCAAGAAGTATCTTCTATTCTTCTAGCCACTCTAGGCTGGTCTTCCCATACTTTCAAGTAGAAATTTCCCACCTCTGAAGATTCTGGATGCTGGTCAGGATTTCGCCTATAGTCTTATGTAATGCAGATGTTGTAGTCCCATATTAGGTATTCTAATCAGTTATAGGACTTAAAAGCTTTCTATGGTGATATTTCTGGCTATTCCTTTCTCTCCGTCATCAGTGTCTATTTTGTAATATAATGCAAGGAAAACCAAGATTCAAAAGACAGCCAAGGGGTTCCAGTTCTAGGATACAGCCAGGGGAGCCATGTAGGGAATGCTCTGGTGAGAAGGGAGGGGGATCTCACGAAGGAAACGTTCATATAGCAAACCCACAGCTTCCGAACTATCATAAGATCTAAGACTTCAGTTTCCCGAACTCGCATTTTTGGAAAAAATCATGCTACAAAGGAAAATATGGGCATCTTAAGACTCTTGTGGTGGGGACCGCTCCCGCAACTACCCCACCCCTGCAGAGTTTATAGGGCAGGGCTAAAGCCAGCCCATTCAGAAAACAGCGTTTCCAGCAAAAAACAAAAAACAACAACAAAAAAAAACTAAACAAACAAAGACTCAGAAAACTACACAACTCTCCCCCAAAATCTACCTGTCCAAGCTTAAGATCTCAGCATGGACATCAGGCAGGACAGTTTACCCATGGCACAGAGATAGGGATCGGGGCAGCGACTTTTGACGTCACCCACCTACCCAAATCTGAGGCCCTGTATCTGAGCCGCCTTGCCTTAATCCCAGGTAGCATCGTGGAATTTCCAGCTATTGTTCTTGCAAGCCATGGTTGCTCCTGCCAGACCGGTGTGGTGGCAATAGGATCAATAGAAAGCAACCTGTAAACCCGCGTCATAATAGGTCTCAACCATTCCAAGATTTGCACTGTGCTCATGCACATAACCACAAATAACTGCACCAGGATTCTGAGGCAGTGCATCTAAGCCTGGGCCGGACACACAGCCTCTGTCCCAGGGATCAGATTAGAATCTCCAGCTATCAACCTTGCAACCCATGGCTGGGCTGCTGCCTGAGATTGCTGGGCAGGACAAACTCAAGGTAATCTATAAAACCCCAACAGAACAGGTCTCAACCATCCCAAGAATGGCGCTGAGCACATGCAGCTAACTAACAACCACAGACAAAAATAGTGATCAATGTTTCTCCCATTAACTCCCCTATATATATCTACCCACCTGTACAGCACTGGCTAGAGGACAGGCCTGAAAGAGGGGTCACCCCCACCCCTGCTGAAGGCTTCTATTTGTACACACACTGATGGTATAGCACAGAAAAGTTGACCAAAACCACATCTCTGCTCCAAAGTGGTGATTTCTGTCTATGCGTTTATATTACTTCAGATTTTGGTCCTTTGATCACATATCTTTCCTGGAGGTGGGAGCTTTTTGTCCCTACATTACCTAAGAAGAGGCAGCAATCATGGCCATATAGCCAAGCAATAAGAATACACCATAATACTCCACCATTAAGACAAGACCTAACAACACCTGCTACACATTACAGGCGATAAGGGAAGCCTATCTCCTCATCAAATTAATAATAATAATAAAATAATAACCATGATTAATAAAAAAAGAACAAACATTATCGAAACACGTCCAAAAACAGAAGAGAGTAGCTGATGCAAATGAGCTGGAGACAGACAAAGGCTTTATACAAGAGGAGGAGCCAGTTCTGGATATGCCTGAGAAGGAATTCAGAAGAATGATATGGAAACAAATTCAAATACTCCAAAAAGGGGCTGAGTGAAATAAGGAAGAAGTAAGGAAAGTACTGCAAGAACAATCAAATAGGATTGACACAGAATTGGAAACAATTCAAAACCTGCAAAAGATGGCCAGGTGATCGATAATAAGATATCAGAAATGGACAATAGGCTGAAAGGGGAAAGGAGCAGACTAGAAGAAGTGGAAGCCAGAACTAGTGAACTGGAAGACAAATCTCTCAATACTGCCAAGATAGAAGAGCAAGCAGCTAAAAGGACAAAACAATCTGAAGAGAGTCTAAGATTCATGCTGGATAACATGAAGAGGAATAATGGAAGAATTATTGGCATTCCGGAACAAGAATAATCAGAGAAGTCCACAGAGGAGATAGTTGAAGAACTTCTGGAAGAAAATTTCCCCAACATCTTGAAAGATGAGAAGATAAATTTTCAAGAAGCCCAATGTACACCAGGAAGGATAGACCCCAAAAGAAATTCTCCAAGACATATAATAATCAAGCTCTCTAAAATCAAAGACAAGGTTAGAATACTAAAAGCAGCCAGGAAGAAGAGAAATATAACTCATAAAGGCAAGCAAACTAGATTAAGCTTTGACTATTCAGAACAGACCATGAAGGCGAGAAGGTAATGGGGAGACATACACAAAACCCTGTAAGGAAAAAACTGTCAACCAAGAATTGTCTATCCAGCAAAACTATCAATCAAATACCATGGTGTAATCAAAACATTCCAGGATAAACAGAATCTGAGATATTATATCAAAACCAACTCAGCACTTCAAAACATCTTAAAGGGAGTTCTGTGGATGGAGAGCCAACAAGAACAGACAACAAACAGAGATTGACAGGTATGGCAACACCACCTGGAACACAGCCAACAGATAGCAGAGTCCAGAACAGAACGAGACTACAACAACAAGCTCAAGGGAGCAGAGAGATGAACTAAGGCCAAAAACATAGCAATGTCAAAGAAGGGACAAACGCATCAACAGAAGCCCAGGTTATGGGGATGCCAGGTAACTTGCAGGTTACAATGGAGTATCCTAAATGCAGAGAAAAGTTAGTAAACTATAAGGTAACCCCAAAGAAAGTTAACACTCCACAACATATCATAAAAACGAATTCCCAAGCAGAAAAAGCAAACATAGAAACTAGGAAGAAACCAACAAGAAACAACTCAAAGAACATAAATCCAACACAAGAAGGAAAGCAGAACAAAAGAACGAACAGCACTGCCAAAAAAGTAACATAATGACAGCAATCAATTCATATATATCGATAATTACATTGAATGTCAATGGATTGAATGCACCAGTGAAGAGACAAAGAGTGGCAGAATGGAAAAGAAAACAAGATCCATCAATATGCTGTCTGCAAGAGACACACCTTACACACAAACACAAAAACATACTAAAATCTAAAGGATTGGAAAAAATTTACCAAGCCAACTGCAACAATAAGCAAGTAGGAGTGGCAATATTAATCTCTGACAAAGTAGACTTTAACATAAAAGCCAGTATTAGAGACAAAGAAGGACACTATCTAATGATCAAGGGGTCAACTGAGCAAGCTGACATAACCATAATAAAAATATACACTCCCAATGAAAGAGCATCAAGATACATGGAGCAAACCTTAATGGAATTGAAGAAATAAATAGACAAATGCACAATTATAGTGGGAGATTTCAACACACCACTCTTGAGAAGGGATAGAACAACCAGAAAGAAACTCGACAATGCTACAGAGGAACTTAACAACACAATCAACCAACTTGACTTCATAGATGTATACAGAGCATTCTATCCAACAATGACACAGTACACATTCTTCTCCAGTGCACATGGAACATTTTCCAGAATTGACCATGTGTTAGGTCACAAAGCAAACCTCCATAAATTCACAACCATCAAAATTCTACAGAGCATCTTCTCAGACCACAGTGCTATAAAACTAGAAGTCAACAATAAGAAGGCCAAAATAATAAAGTTGAATACATAGAAACGGAACAAAACCCTGCTGAAAGCGACTGGGTAAAAGAAGAAATTAAACGTGAATTCACAAAGTTCCTAGAAACAAACGAGAATGAAAACACAACATACCAAAATCTTTGGGACACAGCAAAAGCAGTCCTGAGAGGACAATTTATTGCAATAAATGCACACATCCAAAAAGAGGAAAGAACCAAAATCAACACATTAACACAGCATCTTCAACAATTAGAAGCAGACCAGCAGAGGGAACCTACAGTCACCAAAAGAAGGGAAATACTAAAGATAAGAGCAGAAATAAATGAGATGGAAAACCGAAAAACTATAGAAAGAATCAACAAGACAAGAAGCTGGTTTTTTGAAAGGATTAATAAAATTGTCAAACCATTGGTAAAACTAACTAAAGAAAAGATTGAGAGGACACAAATAAATTGCATTAGAAAACACATAGGTGAAGTCACAACGGAAACAAAATAAAAAAGATAATAACAGAATACTAAGAAGAGGTGTACTCCAACAAATTAGAAAATTTGGATGAGATGGATATATTTCTAGAAAAACACGACCTACCTAAACTTACTCAACTGAAGTACAAAATTTGAACAAACCCATAACAAAATAAGTAATTGGCCAGGCCATAAAAAACTCCTGACCAACAAAAGCCCAGGCCCAGATGGCTTCAATGGTGAGTTCTACCAAGCATTCAGAGAAGAACTGTCACCAATTCTACTCAAATTATTACAGAACATAGAAGAGGATGGAAAACTCCCTAATACTTTTTATGAAGCAAGCATAACCCTCATACCAAAACCAGGGAAGGACATCACTAAGAAAGAAAATTACAGACCAATATCCCTCATGAATATAGATGCAAAAATTCTCAACAAAATGCTAACCAACAGAATTCAACAGCACATGAAAACATTAATACATCATGACCAATAGGGTTTCATAAAAGGGATGCAAGGATGGTTCAATATCAGGAAAACAATCAGCATAATCCATCATATAAATAAGAAAAAGGAAAACTATTGATTGATACAGAAAAAGGCATTTAACAAAATCTAAAATCTATTCTTGATAAAAACACTCAACAAAGTAGGAATTGAAGGGAAAGTCCTCAACATAATCAAGAGCATATATACAAAACCAAGAGCCTACATCAAGCTCAATGGAAAGAAACTAAAAGTCTTCGCCCTGAGAACAGGAACCAGACAAGGATGCCCTTTATCACCGCTCCTATTCAATATTGTGTTGGAAGTTTTAGTCAGAGCTATACAGAATGATAAAGAAATTAAAGGCATTCAAATTGGCAAAGAGGAAGAAAAACTCTCCTTATTTGCAGACGATATGATCCTATACATAGAAACCCCCAAAGACTCAGTAAAAAATATTATACTTCATTGAAAGATTCAGCAAAGTGACAGGGTATAAGATCAACATACAAAAATCAATTGGACAGTTCCGGCGGCAGCACTTCCCTGACCAGTGGGACAGGTACGTGAGCTCGGGAGAAATACGGGACAGGTTCACAAAAGGGGCCCCAGCCTGGTAGACAGACAGCTTTTGGGCAAACATAAAACATTAGGCGGAAACTCCGTGAACTTGTTTTTTTAAAAGAACTAACAACTGAGAAGTTACGAGCATTTTTAACCCCCACCCGCCTGCTCCCGACTCTTACCGAGCGGAGGGCGCCGCCCACTGTGGAACCTAACAGGCCCTGAACAGACACTCTCAGAAGGAGCACGCTCGCAGAGAACCAGTGAGCCCTCAGGAACCAACATAGTCCATCCC
>NW_006408685.1:4472624-4475814 GCF_000296735.1 Chrysochloris asiatica | reverse complement strand
TAACTGATGGTATGTGGAGGGAATTATAATCAATGTAATGAAACAAGGTATATGAATGTTTGAATGTGAAACCGATGATGTGCCCTGAAAACTTTCACTCAATCCACAATAAAAACCTTAAAAAAAAAAAAAAAATCAATTGGACAGCTGACCAAGAAAAATAGATTCTAAGGGGCTTTATTTCCTGATCTGTCATCTCTGTGAGGAAAGAGAAAAAGAAAAAAGAGCAGAGTTTGCTGTCTGGTTGGATATGAGAATGAAGCAAGTAAGGAAGTCTGATAACTTGAGTAAAAATCTAAACGAAACCCACTGCCCTGCAGTCCATTCTGACTACTAAAACAGGCTCCGAATGGAATCACTACACTGTGTTCCATGTCAGCAAACCAAAATCTATGTTTCCATCTCATGGAAATACCTACCTTTCCCAGGAACTGCCCTCTAAGTCACTCTACGGATACTCCTCAAAAAGAAAATCTAACCTAACCAATCAGGTCAGTCTTTTGGTAAAAACATATTTCGGCCTGTACCGCTAGTTACTATTGTCTGATGCTCAGCCCAGACATTTCTAACCTTCATGAACTATAAAATAAAGCCTGTGAGTTCAGGCACAAATTTAATATTGTGAATTTTTTATTTTTAACAAGTTCTATACAACTATAAGGGAGCACTGGTAGCGTAGTGGTTATGAATCGGGCTGTGAACCTTAAGGTCAGCGGTTGGAAACTACCAGCTGCTCTGCGGGAGAAAGATGAGGTTTTCTACTCCCGTAAAGATTTACACCCTCGGAAACCCTGTACAGGGTCGCTATGTGTCAGAACCAACTCGACGGCACTTAACAACAACAACAATACAACTATAATCATATAGACTTGTGGGTCTTTCAGAAGATAAGTAAGCAATAGAGAGGCCTGGTTTGGGAGGAAGATGGATACGTTCTTTTAAAAATAAACTGCATTTGTGCAAAAGCTTAGCTGAGAGGAATAAAATCTATGAGGGACTGGTGGAAAGTAGTATGATCCATCTATTCCTCTCTATCTCAACAGTCAACCCCGTGGAGAGACCAGGCCAAGAGAGAGCTGTGAATCTGGGCCTTGAGCAGAATTCACTTTTTCTGAATTGGATTTTGTAGGTGGTTGTGAGTCTAAAATGATGAAAACTGCTACAAAACAGAACTCTTTATGTGTCTGCTGCAAGCGTACTCTGAGGTTGTTCTCGGGGGGCAATCTTAGAGAAATTCCTTTAGGTTCTTAGGGCCCAGAGTGACTGTGGTACTCTCAAAAGCTGCTTGTTTTATCATGTGAACAATGAACTATGTAAGAGATCAGGCTTCTTCTTTTGGTCTTGGTCAGTATAAAGCATCATGCCAATCCTGTGCTTCACCGGATGTATAGCATCCCGGCCTCATGGGGGCTCCATTTTATGGCCCTAATTTTGTCTTTCTTATTTTTCCTATTCACGTCTAATCTGTTATCTTGCCATGTGACTTCTTTGCAAACTGACTTAAATCCTCTTTATAACAAGGTGACCAAATTTACTTACATCAAATTTTAACTGAAGGTAGAATGTTGTTGTTAGGTTCTGTCAATTTGGTTCGGAATCATAGTGACCATATACAAAACAGAACAAAACACTGCCGGGTCCTGCACCATCCTCACAATTGTTATATTGGAGCCTATTGTTGCTTCCACTGTGTCAATCCACTCTGTTGGAAGTATTCCTTGTTCAGTGACCCATTTTATCAAGCATGGTGTAGGGATTGATCCTTCATGATAACATGTATGTAAGATGAAGTCTCACCATCCTGGCTTCAAAGGAGCATTCAGGCTATACTTCTTCCAAGACAGATTTGGGGTTGTTTATGGCAGTCCATGGTACTTGCAATATTTTTTGATAATACCATGATTCAAATGCATCAATTCTTCTATGATTTTCCTTAGTTCTAGTCCAACTCTCACGTGTATATGATGCAATTTAAAATATCATGGCCTGGGTCAAGTCCACCTAGGTCAGATCCTTGAACTGACTTCTTTGGTGTTTATCCCTTTAAAGAGGTCTTTTGCAGCATATTTTCCTAATGTAGTACTTCAGTTGATTGCTTTACTGATGCTTCCATGAGGGAAGCAAATGAAGTCTTTGACAACTTCAATCTCTCCTCTGTTTATTCTAATGTTATTTATTGATACAGTGGTGAGGATTTATTTTTCTTTACATTGAGGTGCAGTCCATACTGAAGGCTGTAGTCTTTGATCTTCATCAGCAAGTATTTTAAGCCCTCTTCACTTCCAGCAAACCAAGCTGTATCATCTGCATATCGTAGATTGTTAATGAGCCTTCCTCCAATCTTAATGTGTTCTTCTTAATTTAATCCAGTTTTCAGATTATTTGTTCAGCATACAGATTGAATTAGTATGATGAAGGGATACAGTCCTGGCACAAACCTTTCCTGATTTCAGACCATTCAGTATTCCCTTGTTCTGTTCAAATGACTGTCTGTTGGTCTATGAACAGGTTCCTCAGGAGTACAATGAAATGTTCTAGAATATCCGTTCTTGGCAATGCTACCCACAGTCTGTCATGATCCACACAGTCAAAAGCCTTTGAATAGCCAATAAAGCACAAGTAAACATCTTTCTGGTATTCTTTGTTCTCAGTCAAGATCCATCTGATGTCAACAATGATATCCCTCATTCCACATCCTCTCCTGAATCCGGTTTGACTTTCTGCCAGCTCCCTGTCGGTGAACTGCTACAACCATTTTTTAATTATCTTTGGCAAAATGTTACTCACATGTGCTATTAATGATATTGTCTCATGGATTCCACATTCCTTTGGGTCACCTTCTTTTTGGAATGGGCACAAATATAGATCTCTTACAGTTGAAAAAAAAAATCAATTGGATATCTCTATAGCAACAGCAATAGTGATTAAAAGGACATTAGGAAAGCAATACCATTTATAATAGCCACACACACAAAGGATGAAATATTTAGGAATAAACATAACCCGAGAAACAAAGGACTTATACAAAGAAAATTACAAAACACGACTACAAGAAACCAAAAGAGACCTACAGAAGTGGAAGAACATCCCATGTTCCTGGATAGGAAGACTCAACATCGTGAAAATGTCAATACTGCCCAGAGCAATTTACACATACAGTGCAATCCCAATCCAGATTCCAACATCATTC
>NW_006408685.1:4470629-4471432 GCF_000296735.1 Chrysochloris asiatica | reverse complement strand
GGGAGGGAGAGGTTACAGAGGCAAGAAGTGACTGGCTTATAAGCTTTCAAGAGGGAACCTAGATCCAGAGAGCATGGAGCAATGTAGAATCTCTCCACTGAGTAGCATCCAATCTGTCTAGGTGGGACTGATTAAAGGAAATGTGCATAGGTCTCTTGTGATACAAGGGTGAATAATTATTACCAGGACTGACTGTGAAAGTTGTAAAAGTAAAAGTGGCCATTTTGTGGCAAGGAGGGGAGTGATTAACTTTGCAGGCAGGGAGCGGAGGTCCCTGGAACCATGAAGAGAGAAGAACGGAGAGCGGAACCCTATCCAGAGAGGCAGTGATCCTCAGGACAGAGGCAGAGATGATGGCGTGGAGAGATGGAACAGATGGGGACTCAGGACCCAGGGAGGAAGAGGGGCTGTGTGCTGACTGGTGATGCGTGGAGGAGATTGTAACCATGGCAATGAAACAATATACAGAAAGATGAATGTAAAACTAATGTTCTCCCATGTAAAATGTCACATAATTCATAATAAAACTTAAAAAAAAAAAAAAAAAAAAACCAGTAACTGGTGGATTTGAACTGCCAACCTTGTGGTTACCAGTCCAGTACTTATCCTACAGTGAGACACCAGGACTCATGTTAGTATATACATGCATATTATTTATAAATTAACATTTATATATTGTTTAAAGGTAGTGTTATTGTTGTTCTTACCAGGTGCCATCGAGTCACAACCGACTCATAGCGACCCTATGCACAGCAGAACGACACAGTGTCAGATCCTGGGCCAACTTCACTACCGCTGCCACA
>NW_006408685.1:4467895-4468676 GCF_000296735.1 Chrysochloris asiatica | reverse complement strand
ATTGGTGGCAGCTCTTCCCTCAATGTTTTGTAGAACTCACCAGTGAAACCATCTGAGCCTGGACATTTTTGGGTTGGGAGTCTTTTGATGACCTGATCAATTTCTTCCTTTGTTATGGGTCTGTTCAGGTTTTCTACTTCACTGTGTATAAGTTTAGCTAGGTCATGTTTATCTAAAAATGCATCCATCTCTTCTAAGTTTTCAAATTTGTTAGACTCTAACTCTTCATCATATTCTGTTATTATTCTTTTGATTTCCTTTGGCTCCGTTGTGACATCATCCATGTGGTTTCTAATGTGTGTTATTCGTGTCTTTTCCCTCTTTTCTTTTTTTAGGTTTTCCAATTGTCTGTTAATTTTGTTACTCCTTTCAAAGAACCAGCTTCTTGTCCTTTTGATTCTTTCATAGTTTTTCTGTTTTCTATCTCATTTATTTCTGCTATAATCTTTATTATTTCTTTTCTTTTGGTGGCTGTAGTTTCCCTCTGTTGGTCTGTTTCAAATTGCTGTAGATGCTGTGTTAATGTGTTAATTTTGGGTCTTTCTTCCTTTTGGATGTGTGCATTTATTGCAATAAATTCTCCTCTCAGCTCCGCTTTCGCCATTTCCCAAAGATTTTCATATGTTGTGTTTTTGTTCTCCTATGTTTCTAAGAACTTTGGTAATTCTTCTACTACCCTGTCGCTTTTCAGCAGTGTGTTATTCAGTTTCCATGTATTTGACTTGATTTTCTTGGTCTTCCTATTGTTGATTTCTAATTTGATAGCATTGTGGTCTGAGAA
>NW_006408685.1:4464950-4466293 GCF_000296735.1 Chrysochloris asiatica | reverse complement strand
TGCCCATCTTCATCCACTCTGTGTGTGGAGGGGGTGGGACTGATTCTTGCTGTAGGGATTTGTTCCTTCTTTTGAGTTGCTGCTCCATAGGTATAGGTCAAGTTCATCAGATTATATCACCTCACTCTTTTTTTTTTTTTTCCCTCTTCTTTCTTCTCCTGGTTGAGCTCCAATCATCCAGTCATCCAGTCCAGGTCACATGGGTATCATCTGCAAGTGTGGGTGCTCCTGTGTACATGCCCTCTCTTCCCATCAGCCGGTAGTTCCACTCTCCTCTCAAGTCCTCCATGGCCACACCACTGACACTGGGCCAAAGAGTCCCCAGGTCTCTTCACACTGCTTACTAACCTGGTCCCCATCTGGGTCCACAGAAGTCCATTGAACATTGTAGGGCTTAGCTTGCCACTTTATTGCTGCTTTTACCCCATTTCTCCCCATCAGTGATGTGTGTGGTCACCAATCAGAGCATGCATTTCCGTTGAGTCTTAGTCTTGGAAGGGGGTTTGCTTTGAGAGGACCTGGCCACTTGCCTTGATGTTTCCTAGGGAAGTGATTTGTTTGTTCTTGTAGTAACAGCCCATCTGCCTCCATTTTTTCCTGCAGGTCTTTCTTTCAAGAGGTATCTTTTATTCTTCTAGCCGCTCCAGGCTGGTCTGTTCGTCCTTTCAAGTAGAGATTTCTCATCTCTGGAGATCTGGATGTGGTTCCGGTTTCTATCTATAGTTTTATATATTGCAAAGGCTCTGCAGAAAGCCTTGTTCACTGGGTACTCTGTAGCCCCATTTTAGGTATTCCAATTAGTCATAGGCAGAAGACAGACTTACAAGCCTTCTAGTGTGATGTTTCTGACTATTCCTTTCTCTCTCTCTCCAGTGTCTACTTTGTATTATAATGCAAGGGAAGCCAAGATTAAAACAAACAAACAAGCAAAAATAGTCAAGCATCTTAACATGATTTCCCCCCTCCCCATTGCAGCCATGACTCAATCCCTGTATCTCAGAGCCCTGCAGTTCCAAGGCTGTATATATATATATATATCGTCCTTTATCTCTGTCCCATTTAGCCCTTTCAAACATGACAAATTGTTCTCCCATCTACTCTGCTTATCCACTTCACTCTCCCTCCCTGTATATTGCTCCCCTCCCCAGCACCCAAGCTCTCTGGTGTCCAATCCCTGCTCTGCGCTCCACCCTCCCCCCTTACCCCCACCATCACCGACTTCCCAACAACCAACAAAGACTTCCCCCTATTCCCTTTAGTATAATTTCTTTTTTCTTAGTCTTTTACAGTAGTGGTCCTATGCAGTATTTCTCTTTTTGTGACTGACTAATTTCACTCAGCAT
>NW_006408685.1:4426831-4446954 GCF_000296735.1 Chrysochloris asiatica | reverse complement strand
GCCACGTCGGGGCTCCTGCTGAACCTTCTAAGATAAAAAATAATAATAAAAATAAAGGGGAGACCCAAATGGGGTTCCCCAGTGGTGCTCGCGGCAGGAGGGGGGCTGCCTTCCCCCACGCCCCACGGTTCAGTTGAGCGTGTGGTGAGCTGTTTGCGGGCCCACGCCCGGTAGGGCTGAGGGACGCTGCTCGGTTCAGCGGGAGGTGGGTCGCTTGCTTTCACGTGTCTGGCAGGCCCGCGGTATGCGGCTCGGGCAGGAGGGGAGCTGCTCGCCTGTGTGCATGTGCGCCTGACAGGCCCCGGGCCGCAGTTGGATTGTGCTGGGGTGGGGGGTCCGCTGGCCGACGGACATGGGTCAACTGGGCAGGGCAGAAGTGGCTCAGGCAGGCACAGTCTGTGCCTGATGACGTCAGACAGTCGCTGCTTCTCTTTTCCTGCAGGCTTTTTTTTGTTTTTTTGTGTGTGGTTTTTTTCCCCTTTTAAATTAACTTCCCTCTGTCCACTGTATGTGCAGAAATCCCACCTTGGGTTAGGTGTCACCAGTGGCTCTCCCTGTTTGAGTCTCTCCGCTACTGGAGGCTCCACATGATCTGGTTCCCGCCCCGCCCCCTCAAGCCCAAAGGAGCTGGGGCTGCCGTGGCGCAATTTTAAGGAGCCTGTAATTCTTTGCACAGTGATTTCTCAAAGAAGCGGGTCTAAGGCTCTGGTGCACTGAGATTCACGTGGGCTGTGAGACTGTGAGTTCCTACCTGGGAGGTTTAACTCGTGAGTTGCCCCCCCCCTCCCCCCGATCCCAGAGCCCCCACTCACCCACACCGCCTGGCCGCCCTGGCAAACCAGAAGTCCTGCCCTGGATCCTCTTTGCCTGGTATTCTGTGGTATGGCTGATGGTAAACTTCACTGCCCCTCCACCCTAGCTGCCATCAAGCCCCGCCTCTCAGTTCTCTGTCTTCTTTTGATGTTTCCAGTGTTTTTCAATATTACAACTTGAGCCTTAAATTTTGTTCTTTCAATTTGATAAATGCCTGATGTGATCTTCCATTTCAGTTTCTAAAACAGTTCCTTACATATTTCACTATTTTACTTTGTCTTCTTAAGTCGCCCTTTGAAATCTTCTGTTCAGCTCATTTGTCTCATCATTTCTTCCATTCGCTTTAGGTACTTTATATCCAAAAGCAAGTTTCCACATTTCTTCTGACATGCAATTTGGCTTCTTTTTCTCTTATCTATTTTTTAAACTTTTATTATGAATTGGGTGAAGATTTACAGAGCAGGTCATAAATATTACATTTGACAATTCATACACATTTTGTTTCATATCATTGATTGCAATCCACTCAACTTAACATCACTTACTGCACTTCCTCTTGTTCCTCTGTGCTTCTTGTTTCCATTCCTCCTTCTTTCTTGACTCCTTTAAACTTTGTCCCTGGGTAAATGCTGCCTTTTTAATCTCAAATTGTTCATTATTCTAAGGTGTGTTAACCTCACTAGTGTTATTCTTTCCCTTATAAATCTATCAATTGTTTGGTAGAAGTGACTTCAATTCCAGACTTGAAAGGTGACTAAGGGTTATAGTCTCTGGGGTTCAACCAGTCTCTATCTACTTTAATACACACACAGAACCAAAGGTGGGGAATCTTTTTGCTGCCAAAGGCAGCATACAAAATTATCAACTTAAAAATAGCCTGCTATGTTAGATCAAACATTTTAATTAACTCATCACTTTTGTGATGGTTCAAACAGCTTCTCTTTTGTGAAGCATGTGATGTTAGCTGGTATTGGTGATGTTACTAGCAACTGCTTTTCTAGTCTGGAGCACAGTCAACTCTTTGAGGTGGTAAATTTTGAAAAGAGCTTCTTGCAAAGTAGTTCCAAACACAGATACATTTTTTAATGCATGTCTCTTCAATGTGGAAAATTCATTATTGCTTATGCAACATTTACATAACTCAAGCAGTGGGAGGTTACTGTACTAAACTTTCCTCTCATTATCACTTTGCAGCGGAATGATTTCATATTGTCGGTTATCAGGTACACCAATTGGTTCCACATTGAACAGTGTAGCAAAGCAATTCAATCCCATTTGTTTATTTTTCACACCCATGAATATTGCATGAAATGCCTCAATTAGTTTCACACATTCACCAGCAAAAGGAGCTCTGGTAGCGTAGTGGTTATAAATCAGGCTGCTCACCCCAAGGTCGGCATTTCAAAACTACCAATTGTTCCATGGGAGAAAGATGAGGCTTTCTGCTCCCTAAAGATCTTAGCCTCGGAAACCCTGCGCAGGGTCACTATGAGTCAGAACCAACTCTACGGTATTTAACAACAACAACAACAATTCACCAGCATATTCAAGTATCTAGAAGGCTTTTATCTTTCCAGAGTGGGGACATATACCATGTTATTTCTTTGAGTAGCACTTTCCACAGCTTTTTTTAAACTTCAGATGATTTCACGTTTGACAGAAGGGAGTTGAGAAGCTGGTTGGGGCCCTGCAGCTTGATGTTCAGCTTTGAGAGGTATTTGGTAATGTCCACCATGAATGCTAGATCACACAGTCATTTGCTACTATTGAGTTCCCTAACAGGTTTTCTCTTCATCTCCGTGAACTTCTTGATTTCATCCCGCAGTTTGTAAAACCTCATGAGCATGTGTCCGTGACTCAGCTACTGAACTTCACTGTAATAAACAAGATCACTGTACTTAGAGTCAAGATCATTCAATAACTCCTTAAACTGGCAAAGGTTAAAACTTCTTCTTTTGACAAAATCTATGCATGACACTACTGTTGACATCACTTTGCTGAGCCTCAAAGACTGCGCACAGAATCTTTCTGTGTATGATACAGTGTCATATAATTAAATCACCTGCTTCAAGATTGATGATTCAGTTTTTTCTTGACAAATGCAATTATCCCTTTTTTTGAGTTAACCATTGCTGGAGCTCCACCTGCAGTAAGGTCACTTAGCTTTTTAAATGTTAGCTCAAGTTTTTTCATTGATAAAACAAGTCTCTCAAACAAGTCCTTACCTCTTGTAGTGCCAGGTATGGCTTCCACTGACAGCAGTTTTTCTCACGTGTCAACCTCTGCAGCTATTCTGCAAATGAAAATGGTCAACTAGGCACTTTTATTATGTCTCATTACCAGCCAGAGGGGAAAAAAATGGAAATCTCCTGTAGAAACCTTCAATGTTTTTTCAGTATCTTGTGCTAAATTAGTAATCCTATCTGAGATGGTTCATAGAGACAAACTAACACTGTGAAACAATTTTACTTTGTCTAGTGCTAATAAGATTGAAGTTGTCAAGGACTTCATCCTTCTTGAATCAACCATCAACACTCGTGGAAGGAGAAGTCAAAAAACCAAATGACATATTGCATTAAGCAAATCTGCTGCAAAAGACCTTCTTTATGTGTTGAAGAGCAAAGATGTTAGCTTGAGGACTAAGGTGTGCCAAACCCAAGCCATGGTATTTTCATGAACAGTGAATAAGGAAGACCATAGAAAAATTGATGCATTCGAGTTATGGTGTTGGAGAATATTGAAACAAACAGATCTGTGTCTCGTATTTCGGACATATTGTTAGGAGGGACCAGTAGCTGGAGAAGGATATCATGTTTGGAGGGTCAGAGGAAAAGAGGAAGACCCCCATCAAAATGGATTGGAAAAGTGGCAGCATCCATGGGCTCAAGCGTGGCAACAATTGTGAGGTTGGCCCAGGACCAGGCAGTGTTTCGTTGTTGTGCAGAGGGTCACTATGAGTTGGCACTGATTGGATGGCACCTATCAATAGCAATAACTCTGTAGCAGCTAACATGCACTCTTTCACAAACTCTCCTTCTACAGGAGGCCTTAGCTTCTTTGTGATTAGCCTGCTTACTACATAACTAATCTTAATAACTTGTCTCTGTCACAAAGAGGCCCAGTGAAGCAGTTTGTTGTGATTCCAAAATCTGCTAAAAAGCATAGATTTAATCCAGATTCATTTTGTCTCCCAATTCATTAAGTTTAGCATGTTTTGAGTTGTAATGGCACTCCAGAACTAAATAGGCACACAGGTTTGCCTTTGACTTCAACAAAAACAACAAAAAATTATCGTTTGTCCATTTCTCTTGGAAAGATCGACACTCTGCATTAATTTTCTTTTATTTTTAGTCACTATTTGTTGGATGTCATACCACTTAAGTTTTAATAACTATCCAGTGTGTGTGTGTCACCAGTGACATGATTGTTTTGCTTTGATGACTGTTCTAATACTACATCTTGAATTTGGAACATATCCAACATTCATATCATTGACTCTTGAGATATTTTGTGTGTATTGTAATTTTTTTAATCTTCATCTGAGACTCAGTTTTGTGAGGATTTTTGATCATGGACATATGGGTAAAGATTGTATTAGAGTTATCATCTGTGTCAACAAAGCAGTGGACAGCATCACCATCAATCATCAGAGGCAACGTCATCAATGTCGCAAGAAATCATCTCATCACATCTTGTCTCATCATCACCGAATCACTATAGTTTTGACAGTGTGTTAACACTTTCACAAAGTATACACTCTCAGCCTACTTGGCATTGATTGTCTTCTGAGTCACTGCAATACAGGCAAACAGGTCATGGGCAATTGTCAAGAAGCATACATGTCTATCCTGTCATGTACTCATATGTGTCCTGTCTATCCCCTAAAGAATATTCTTGCTTGTCTCTCATAATTTACATTATTATGATTCACTTAATATAAATTTATGTTGCTATGAAAACAGCTTCTAGCTTTACTGAATTTCGAGTCCCATATCTGGTTGTCTTGGCAGGGTCAGACCATGGCAGGGCCAGACCAAATGATTTGGAGGGCATTATATGGCCTGAGGGCTGATGTTCCTCTGATACACATAATACAGTGCTACATAATATTAAAGTGTAACGAATCCACAAAATATCTCATAACATGGATAAAATTGAAGACATCATGCTTTCCTGTCTTTCTAATGACTCTTTTCATGATTCATGTGTGATGTTCTTAATGTCATTTTTCAACTTTTCTGGTCTTTGGTCATTAATGTACAATACATCAAGTCTAGTCTTGAAATGGTCTCTAAATTAAGGTGACATATACACAAGGGCATTATGTGGCTATCACGTACTTGTTTCATTTTTCAGCTTCAACTTAAACTTGCATTTGACCTTGTTTTTTGTTTGTTTATTGTTTAACCTTTTATTGTGAATGGGGCAAAGGTTTAAAGAGAAGAACATCAGTTTTACTTTCAACAATATCTACACATTTTAGTTTCATCTAATTGAAATAAACTCTTCTTCTGTTTCCAGTTTTCATTCCTCAGTATTTCCTAACATGTTTGAAAAAATTCAAGTATTTATCTTTGGATAAATCTTGCCCTTTTAATGTCAAATGGCTGATAATTCTAAGGTGTACATACCACACTAGTATTATTATTTCCCATATAGACCTACTATTGTTTGGCTAAAAATTGAGCCACAGGGGTGAGTTCCATTCCAGACATGAAAGGTGATCAAGAGTCATAGTCTTGAGGGTTTCCACCAGTCTTTATCTGAAGAATAAGCCTGGTTTTTTTTGTTTTTGTTTTAAATTTTGATTTATCTTCACATCTTTTTCTTCCATTCTATCCAGGACCTTCTAATGTGAGCCCTTTCAGATCAGTTGGTAGTGGTAAATATACACCACCTTGTTCCTTCTGGTCTCAAGATCCTGAAGACTAATATTCACATGATCCATTAGTACAATATTGAAAGTGCCATGGGCTGCCAAAAGAACAAACTGATATGTGTTGGAAGAAGTACAGTCAGAGTGCTCCTTGGAGGCCAGGATGGCCAAACTTCGTGTCTCATACTTAGGACATATTGTCAGGAGGGACCAGTTGCTGGGGAAGGATATTATGTTTGGTAAGGTGGAGGGTCCGAGAAAAAGAAGAAGACCCTCAGTAAGATGGATTGGAAAAGTGGTAGTATCAATGGGCTCAAGCGTGGCAATAGTTGTGAGGTTGGCCCAGGATCGGGCAACATTTCATTCTATTGTGCATAGGGTTACTAAAAATTGGTACCAATTCGATGGCACCTAACAACAACAATTAATCCATTGAACTAAATGTTTCCAAGTGCCTTCAATTTTCATCGCATTTCTTTCCTCCAGACATGGGCAAACAAATAGTTATCCATTAGATGACCACTCACAAGACCCCAGTCACAATTCACCATAGTAGAAGACACAACATTGTCTTTTTGGACTATGTTATGCCAATTGACTTTGGTGTCCCCAAAGGTCAATTGGTGTTCTGATCCCTTCAACCTAGCAACTCATTTCCTCAACGTGTTTCGTTATGTCTAAGCACAACTTTGCCCCTGTATGATTTACAACACTCATGGATATTTTTACAGAAAAGGTAAATGTCCATGTTCAAATATCCTCTTTGAAACCTAAATGTATTTGTGGATAGAATCCCACTCTTCCTTGCACACCCATTTACTCTGTTTCTCTATTCATGCATTTACACTAAACCACCATTATTTCAGAATTCTGTATATAATAGCATTTAATTCTATTGCCTTTAACTCTCACACTCCTCCTCATGTCTTCTCCTGCCTCCATCATTATTAAGTCAACCTCAGTCTTCTTATATTACCTTCCTTCACTGATGACATTGAGCTTCTTCAACATTTCTTTCCACAGATGTAATTGGTTTTATCCCTGTGTATTCCATTTGGTAAGACTCGCATGTATTGTTGTTGTTAGGTGTCATTGAGTCAGTACCACACTGTGCACAACAGAACAAAACAATGTTTTGTCCTACGCCAACCTTACAATACGTTTGAGTCCATTGTTGCTGTCAGTATGCCAATCCATCTAGGTGGGAGTCTCCCTCTTTTTCTCTGACCCTGCACATTACCAAACATGATACCATTCTCCAGGGACTGGTCCCTCCTGACAATATGAAAGACGAAGTCTGGCCATCCTGGCTTTCAATGAGCATTCTGGCTGTACTTCTTCCAACACAGATTGATTTGTTCTTTTGACAGATTGTTGTATTTTTAATATTCTCTTCCAACACCATAGCTCAAATGCATCAATTCTTCTACAGTATTCTTTAGCATTGTCCACTTTCCCATGCAAATGAGGTTATTGAAAATACCATGGCTTGAGTCAGGTACACCTTAGTCATCAAACTGGCATATTTGCTCTTCAACACTTTAAAAAGGTCTTGTGCAGCAGATTTGCCTAATGAATATGTCATTTAATTTCTTGACTGCTGCTTTCATGAATGTTGATGGTTGATCCAAGAAGAATGAAGTCCTTGACAACTTCAATCTTTTCTCCGTTGATAAGAATGTTCTTTTTTGGTCCATTGGAGAGGACTTTTGTTTTCTTGACATTGAGATGTAATCCATACTGAAGGCTGTGCTCTTTGATCTTCATTAGTAAATGTTTTAAGTCCTTTTCACTTTCAGCAAGCAAGGTGGTATCATCTGCATATCACATGTTGTTAATGAGTCTTCCTACAATCCTGATGCCATGTTTTTCTTCATATAACCCAGCTTCTTGGATGATTTCCTCAGCATACAGGTTGAATAAGTATGGTGAAAGAATACAACCTTGTTGCACACCTTCCTTAATTTTAAAACATTCAGTGTTCCCATGTCCTGTTTGAACAACTGCCTCTTGGGTCCATGTATAGATTCCTCGTGTTCCGGAATACTCATACTTCACAATGTTGTCCATAACTTGTCATGATCCACACAATCAAAAGCTTTTGCATAGTCAATAAAGCACAGGTAAACATCTTTCTGATGTTCTCTGCTTTCAGCCAAGATTCATCAGACATCAGTGATAATATCCTTCATTCCACAGCCTCTTCTGAATCTGGTTTGAACTAACTAGCCATTAGAGAAATTCAAAACAAAACAACATTGAGATATCATCTCACACCAGCAATAACAACAAAGATAAAAAAAAGTAGAGGGCAATAAATGCTGGCAAGTATATGGACAGATTGAGATGCTCCTGCATTGCTGGTGGGATTGCAAAATGGTCCAGCCACTCTGGAAAGCAATGTGGCACTTCCTCAGAAGGTTGGAAACAGAAATACCTTATGATCAAGCAATTCCTTTACTTGATATTTATCCACAAGAAATATGAGCCATATCATGAGTAGATATATGCACACCAATGTTCATAGTGGTACTATTTACAATAGCAAAAAGATGGAGACAGCCTAAGTGCCCATCAACAGAAGAATGGATAAACAAACTGTGGTACATACACACAATGGAATATTATGCTACCTTGAAGAACAACAAGGAAGCTGTAAGCTACCACATAATATTGATGAACCTTGAGGACATTATGTTGAGTGAAATTAGTCAGTCTCAAAAGGAGAAATATTGCATAGGACAGCTATTGTAATAGACTACAAAAAAGTACCTATACTAAAAGGAGGGGGGGAAATTATTTGCTGGTTACCGTGATTTGGGGTGTGGGTGAGGGGAGGGAGGGGAAGGTAGAACACAGGGTAGGGAATAGACACAGGACAGTTTGGGTACTGGGAAGGGGGGCAATACACAAGAAGTGGGAGGGGAATGGAAGAACAAGGCGGATGGGAGAACAGTTAGGCAGATTTGCATGGGCTAAGTGGAACAAACATAAATAATGATGTATGTACAACCTTGGAATAACAGGGCTCTGGGATACAGGGATTGAGGCATGGTTTGAATGGGTAAAGGGGGGGAAATAATGTTAAGATGCTCGGCTGTCTTTTGAATCTTGGTGTCACTTGCAGATCATTATAAAATAGACAATTGAGGGGGATAAAAAGGAATAGCCAGAAATATCACCACTGAACACTTGTAAATCTATCTTCTGCCTATAACTGATTGGAATGCCTAAAATGGGGCTGCAACTTGCCCGGTGTAGGAGGCTTCCTGTGGAGCCTCTGCATTACATAAGACCATTGGTGGAATCCTGAACCCTATTCAGAATCTTCTGAGGTGGGAAATTTCAACTAGAAAGGACAAGCAGACCAGCCTGGAGTGGCTAGAAGAACAGAACATACTTCTTGAAAGAAAGACCAGCAGGAAAAATAATAATAATAACAGCTGTCTGACTTACGACTATAAGAACAAGCAAGTTGCTTGACCAGGAGACATCAAGGCAAGTAGTCGGGTCCATTCAGGGAAAATCCCCTTCCAAGACTAAAACTCAAGGGGAATACATGAGTAGACATACATTCTGAGTGGTGACCATATTAGTAACCAGCTCTGGTAGCGTAGTGGTTACGAATCGGGCTGCGAACCTTAAGGTCAGTGGTTCGAAACTACCAGCCGCTCCGCGGGAGAAAGATGAGGCTTTCTACTCCCGTAAGGATTTACACCCTTGGAAACCCTGTACAGGGTCGCTATGGGTCGGAACCGACTCGACGGCACTTAACAACAACAACAAAGGGAAGTGAGAGAAAAACAGCAATGAAACTGTGAGCTAAGTCTTACCACGTTCAATAGAATCCTATGAACCCAGGTGGAGACTTGGTTGGCCAGCAGTATGGCTAAACCTGGTGAATCCTAGGCACAGAGTCAATGGCATAGACACAGAGGACTAGAGTGGAGAGTGAAGCATCCAGCTGATAAGATGTGAGGGCAAATGCAGAACATCCACATTTGCACGTAATACCCATTTGACATGGCTTCAATTGCTGGATGATCAGAATTCAACTAGAAGAAGAAAGAAGAGGAAAAAAAGAGGAATCTGATACAATTTGATGAACTTAACCTACACCTATGGATTTAGTAGCTCAAAAGATGGAAAAAATCTTTACAGCAAGGATCATTCCCACCCCTTCAGTACACAGGGTAGACAGGGATAGGGAACTTGGACACTGGCTACCCAAAATGGGGTCGGGGGCCTACAAAGGCAAGAAGTGATTGGCTTACAAGCTTTCAAGAGGGAGCCTAGATTAAGAGGGTGCAGAGGAAAGTAGAATCTCCAATGATTAGTATCCAGTCTGTGGGAGGAGCTGATAAAAGGGGATGGGGATAGTACTCATGTGGTATAATAGTGAATAATTGCTATCAGGACTGACTGTGAGGGTTCAAAATGTAAAAGTAGACGTCTTGTAGCAAAAGGAGGGAAGTGGTTGATTTTGCATTCCAGGACCACCAAGAGTGAAGAGGAGGGGAGTGGTTGGCTTTGCATTCCTAGAACCACCAAGGGTGAAGAGCGGAGTGCAGGACCCTACCCAGGGAAACAGTGATACCAAAGGTGGATGCAGAGATGATGACATGGAAACATGGAGCAGTTAGGGACTCTAGACCAGAAATGGAGAGGAGCTGTGTGCTGATGACTGAGGGGCAGGATTGCAGGGTATACCCTTTGGTTGGTTGATGATGTATGGAGGGGATTGTAACCATGGCAATGAAATGCTACGCGATGGGATTAATGTAAAGCTAATGTTCTCCCATGTAAACTATCACATAATTCACAATAAAACATTGAAAACAAATGAACAAAAACCAAATGGCAGCGCAGAATGGCCACAGCAAGCCCTGAACTGTTAATCACTAAGAAAAAGGCCTGAAATGAGGTAGTTGACTGGGAGAGGGATAGACTAAAAATGAAACAGGCCAAAAATTAAATCCTGAGTTACATCATAATGACTAACAGTGACATCTTGAAATTTCCAAAGCCGTCTTGAAGGCAAGAAACCAAGAAAGGGACATTAAAGTTTGTCTGTAGTATATTATATTGTGGTGGCTATGCTACTGGTATTTCAAATGCCATCATGGTCACCCATAGACACAGGTTTCAGTGGAGCTTTGAAACTAAGGAAGACTTGGCAATCTACTTCTTTAAAAAAAAAAAAAAAAAGGTTAATTAGAACCTTATGAATAACAACAAAGATGAGCCTCTCTTGTTGGAGGACACTCAAAATATTATTGGGAAAGAGATGCTTTCTCGAAATAAAGTTGACCTTAATGACATAGATGTATTTTTTTTCCTAGGACCTTCATTTTCTGGTGTGGAACGGCTCAAAATTAGAAGAAACAGATGCAAACATTCATTAGTAATTGTTATGTGGAATATACGAAATATAAATCTAGCAAAATTGGAAGTTATCAAAAACAAAATGGAATGTTTGAAAATACATATCCTAGACATTGTTGTTGTTGTTAAATGCCATCAAGTCGATTCTAACCCATAGCGACCTTGTATAGGGTTTCTGAGGAGGGCTGGTGAGCTTGAACCACTGACCTTGCAGTTCAAATGGCTTTGCAGTCTGGCACATTAACCCACAGTGCTACACCAGGACTCCATCCCATACATTGTCATTGTTGTTAGGTGCCATCAAGTTGGCACCTAACTCATGGTGACCTTATGCACAGCAGAACAAGACACTGCCAGATCCTGGGCCAACCTCACTATCATTGCCACGCTTGAGCCCATTGATGCTGCCACTCTGCCAATCCATCTCTCTGGAGGTCTTCTACTCTTTCTCTGACCCTCCACCCTACCAAACATGATATCCTTCTCCAGTGACTGGTCCTTCCTGAATATGTCCTAAGTATGAAAGATGAAGTTTGACCATCCTGGCCTCCAAGGATCACTCTGGCTGTACTTCTTCCAACACAGATCTGTTGGTTCTTTTGGCAGCCCATTGCACTTTCAATATTCTCCTCCAACACCGTAACTCAAATTCATCAATTCTTCTATGGTCTTTCTTATTCCTTATTCACTTTCTTATTCCTAGACATTAGTGACGTGAAATAGACTGGTATTGATCATTTTGAATCAGAAAATCATGTGGTCTACTATGCTGGGAATGATAAATTGAAAAGGAAGACATCATATTCGTTGTCAAAAAGAACAATTCAAGAGTCATCCTGAGTACAATACTGTCAGTAATAGGCCTACAAGGAAGACTAGTTAATAACAACCAACCACTAATTCTAACGATGAAGAAACTGAAGATTTTTTCCAACTTCTGAAAAATGAAATTGATTAAAAATGCAATCAGGATACACTGATAAGTATTGGTGATTGGAATGGAAACATTGGAAACAAAAAAAGAAAAGTAATCAGAAAATATGTCCTTGGTGATAGAAGCAACATCAGAAACTGAAACAATTAGTAAATATAAATCCTTAAGTGAATCACTTAACTTTCACAGCCTGTCTCCCATTCTCAAAATGAAAGAATATTGCCTTCCTTGTTGGGCTACAATGAGGGTTAATAAGATCATATACGTAAGGCACCTAGCACATAGAAAACAAACATTACTTTCTTCCATGACCTCTCACCCTTTCTTCGTTCCTTCCATCCTTCCTTCTTCTCTCCCTTTCTTTTTCCCTTCCTTCTCTTTCTCTTACCTCCTTCCTTCCTCATGTCCTTTCTTCCTTTGTTTTTCCCCAGTCAAACATTACTATTTAAGGGTTTTGAACCCACTGAATTAAAATCTGATGCAAAAAGTCAGCATAATACAATCATATTGTTCAAGCTGTCTCACTCTTTATGCAAGCCTCTTCTTAGCATCAAACACCCATTTTTCTAAGTATGGCTGAGCTTTGCTGATCCGAATCAAGTCTCACTGCAAAAACAGGTTCTTTGAAGTGTATCTTTACACGTATTCTTGGATTTTCCAATCATTCCTACTCAATACCCCAAATTTTATGCTTAATTATATTTTGCTAATTGTTTTTAGGAAGATTCACACTATAATACCTTATTAGGAGTATACATGATTTGTCTTTTGCTTTCTTAAGCATTCTTCTCTGAGATATAGGTTGTAAACATGGAGAATGACAGAAACATCTGTTTTACTAAGCACATGATGGTAACAATATGTTAATGGAAAAATTATTAGCTAAGGAGCTTGCTTCTCATAGTTCACTGTGTTGTACTAAATATGATTTAGCAAGAATCTACATTGTTACTGGATCTGTGCCTACAGAAACTGCATTGGTAATGTGTTTGCATGGCACATAATTAAGAGCATGATGTAACTTGTTCCTAAGTAGTATACACATCAGTTTGAACAAGGTAAAATATCCAAGCATAAAATTAACGTCTGTGTTCATTATTAGGTTTGTCAAATTCTACTAAATTTAAGATTAATAGGTTGCTATGAGTTGAAACCAACTTGATAGCACTTAACAACAATAACAGGAATAAGTGGAGGCACAGTGGTTAAAGTGCTCAGTTTCTAACCAAAAGATCAGAAGTTTGAATCTACCAGCTTGCTCTGGAATAAAAAGATGTGGCAGTGTGCTTAGGTAAAGATTTACAGTCTTGGAAGCCTTACGTTGTTGATATGTGCCATGTGGTTTCCAAATCAAAGTGACCCTGTATAGGGTTTCTGAGGAACAGCTGGTAGGTTTGAACCCCAGACATTGTAGTTCGCAGCCCAAGTGCTTATCCTCAGCACATTCAAAGTCTGACATTTCTACTTTCGATGGTGGGTGCCATGCCTACCATGGTGACCCTGGGTGACAGGGAATAAGGATTTGATTCTGGAGAGAAACCCATTACCACCAAAAAAGAAGAGCCAAGAATGTAGTGCATCATTTGAACTTGGGATTCCTCCCTGAACTGTAAAGATCCTACATAAGATTGATGCCAAAACACTTGGAGAACTCCAAGAAATGCTGAACATGCAGATGTTGAAGGAAGACAGCATCTCCTTTTTCCAGAGGTGCTGCTTTAAATTTGAACTTCTAGCCTCCTAAACTGTAAGAGAATAAACTTCTATTTGTTAAAACCATTTACTTGTGATATTTCTGTTATAGCAGTGCTTGATAACTAAGACAGAATTTGGTACTATGTGGCAGTTCTACTCTGTTCGATAGCTTCACTTTGAGTTGGAATCAACTCTATGGCAGTAAGTTTTAGTTTTGATTATTGACCCTCAAACCACGAAGCAAAAGTAGAAACAAAAACAAAAATCAAAGGTGCCAGGGAAGCTCAACATCTAGATGAGACATTTCAGTTAAATTTGCCAATACTTGGTTACTCAGAAGTCAGATTCACTTCTAGTTAGACAATAATGTTAAGTGCCATAAAGTAGGTTTAGATTCATAGTGATCCTGTACAGGGTTTCCAGTGAGTGACTGGTGTCTGAACCACCAGGCTTTTGATTCAAAGCTGCCTTGTAGTACAGTACTTATCCTACAGCACCACACCAGCACTCCAGCTTTCTTTAATGTCCTGTTCTGAGATATAAACTGCTACACTGAGGAAGTGCTCTCACATTTTTAAACCATTTCAACCTATTTTGGGGTAGCCACAGAGAAGCAATATGACAAACTAATAACCTTTAAATTCAGCAATGGAACGAGATGCAGCTGGAGTGGAGAGCCCAAGTAGACAAGGAAAGAAGTGGAGAATGAGGGGAACACATGTACGGTATTATAGCCTTTTGAAGGATTTTGTTTTTCCATTTGGATGACATGAGAAGTCACTGAAGATTTCTGAAAAGAAGAATGACACAATCTGATTTATATTTCAAAGGGATTAACCTAACTGCTGTGTTGAGGACACACTGCAGCAGGGATAAGGGCAAAAGCAAGGAAATAAATTGAAAACTATTGCAAGATATAGTAAAAGATTATGGTGTGGGGGGCAGAGCTTGATGGCGGATTGGGGAGAAGTGCAGTGAAGATCTCCATCAGCAATAACACAGAATACCAGATGAAACAGATTCAGGAGATGGTCCAAGAATTCTGATCCACATATAAAGGAATCTTTAGAAAGTTTGAAGGCTTACAGACAATGGGATTTGTAGTGGAAGCAAGAAATCCAGTGCTTGCAAATCTATCAGCCTCAGTGGCTCCTGGAGCAGCCATCTTGGTCCAAATGGAGATGGGGAAGGATCAGAGCTGCTATGTATGCCTGATGCCTGACTGATCCTCAGAGATAACAGTGTGGATATTCTTTATTTACTTATTTATTTTTGGTATCTGCTCATTGGTCCCTCGCTGTCTGTGTACCTCCATAATGGTGACTAAAGGGGGTGCCTGAGTGAGTGGACACCCCACACCCCTGAAGGGTTCTACTACACATGCACACAGATCTGCTCAGCAGAATTTAAAGGGACAGTTTCTACTTAAAACTAAATGGCAGTACAAAATGCCCACAGCCGGCCCTGAACTATTTATCACTAGAAAAAAGGCCTGAACGGGGGTTTTGGAGCAGGAGACAGACAGACTAAAAAGGAAACAGACCAAATATTGAATCCTGAGTTACATCATAATGACCAACATTGGAATCTTGAACTTTCTCAGGCGGCCTTAAAAACAGATGTGGAGGGAGGGACGGTAAAGACATACTCATATTAGCTACATAAACTGTTTTTTTCTTTTTTCTGTGATTTTAGACTACAATAGCCAATCTGTCTTTTTCGTTGTTGCTGTTTTGTTTGTTTTTGGTCTCCCCATTACCTTTAAGAGGCTCTTTTTCTCCCTACATTGTCCAAGAAGAGACATCAAATGCAGCCATATAGTCAAGCTATTAAGGTCACACCCAACTATTGAATATGCCTAAGAAACACATGACAATCTCTGGACATGTCCAGAAACAAGATAAAGTGACTGAGATAATAGAGCTGGAGGCATACCTTGACTCCCTATTGGAAGAGGCACAGGATTTGGGAATGCCTGAGAAGGAATTCAGAAAAAAGATAATAAAACGTATCAAAACACTTTGCAGTGGAGTTGAGAAAAATAAAGAAGAAGTCAGGAAAGTGCAACAGGAACAATCAAATAAGAGTGATACAGCATTGGAAACAATTCAAAACATACAAAGAATTAATAGTAGAATATCAGAAATTGACAATATATTGAAAGGGAAAAGGAGTAGAACTAAGAGACGGGAAGACAGAAATAGTGATCTGGAAGACAAATCTCTCAGTACTACTAAGACAGAAGAGCAAGCAGAAAAAAAGGATAAAACAAAATCTGAAGAAGGACTAAGATGCATGTTGGACAATATGAAGAGGAATAAATTAAGAATTATCTGCATTCAGGAACACAAAGAATCACACAAGTCCACACAGGAGAAAGTTGAAGAGCTTCTGGAAGAAAATTTCCCTAAAATCTAGAAAAGCAACAATATAAGCATTCAAGAAGTTCAACGAACCCCTGGAAGGATAGACCCCAAAAGAAAATCACCAAGACATATCAAAATTAAGCTCTCCAATATAAAAGATAAGGAGACAATCCTGAAAGCAGTCAGAGAAAAGAGAAGTGTTACATAAAAAGGCAAGCATATCCGATTAAGTACGGATCTCTCAGCAGAAACCATGCAGGCAAGAAGGCAATGGGGAGACATATATAAAACCCTGAAAGAAAAAAAAAAAAAAAAACTGCCAACCAAGAATCCTCTATCCAGCAAAGCTGTCAATCAAATATGAAGCTATAATCAAAACATTCCAGGATAAACAGAAGATAAGGGATTTTGCCAAAGCAAACCCTGTGCTGAAAAACATCCTAAAGGGTGTTCTGTGTACTGAGAACCAACAAGAACAGACAACAACCAGAGATTGACATGTGTGGCAGCACCACTGGAACTAAATCAACAAATGGAAAAGTCAAGAACAGAACAAAACCATAAGAAAAAAATTCAGATGATCTGGGAGGTCAGTCTATGATCAAAACAATTACAATGTGGATGAATGTAAGCACATAGGAACAGAGATCCAGGTGCTGAGAAGGTCAGATAGATTACAGGATAAAATAGATTATCTTAAATGGAGGGAAGAGTTAATAGAATATAGAGTGCCATAAAAAAAAAAAATTAATACTTCACAACATACCAAGAAAATGAACATCCACGAAGAACATGGAAACATTAAAACTATGAAAAATCAGACACAAAAGAACACAAAAATCATGAACTCAGCACAGGAAGACATGCATAACAAAGAAACCAGCACCACCACACACACACAAAAAACAAACAAACATAATGGGAGCAATTAATCTATACCTATCTATAATTAAACTGAATGTAAACAGATTAAATGTACCAGTTAAGACACGGACAGTGGCATAATGGACAAAAAACAAGATCCCTCAATATGCTGTCTGCAAGAGAAGGACCTTAAACACAAAGACAAAAATAGACTAAAAGTCCCAAGAATGGAAAAAAATATACCAAGATAATTGCAACCAAAAATGAGCAGGAGTAGCAATACTAATCTCTGATAAAATAAACTTTAAGGCAATAACCAGAATAATAGATAAAGATGGACATTATCTCATGATTAAAGGGACAATTGAACAACATGACATAACCCTAATAAACATCTATGCTCCTAATGAAAGAGCTCTAAAATATAAAAGCAAACTCTAATAGATTTGAAGAATGAAATAGACAAACAATAGTGGGTGATTTTAACACACGAATTTTGAAAATGGATAGAACAACCAGAAATAAACTCGACAATTACACAGAGGACCCAAACTACACAATCAGTCAACTACACCTCATAGATATGTACAGAGCATCAACCCAACAATGGCACCATACACATGGGACATTCTCGAGACTAGACCATGTTTTAGGACACAAAACAAGCTGCCTTAAGTTTACAAACATTTACAAAATACTACAAAGCATCTTCTCAGACCACAATGCTATCAAATTAGAAATCAACAATAGGAAGACCAAGGAAATAAAGTCAAACACATGGAAATTGAATAGCACCCTTTCAAAAAGCGACTGAGTAGTAGAAGATATAAAATGTTAATTCACAAGATTCCTAGGAACAAATGAGAATGAAAACACAACATGCCATAATCTTTGGGACACAGCAAAAGCAGTGCTAAGCAGACAGTTTATTGCAATAAATGAACACATCCAAAAAGAAGAACCAAAATCGACACATTAACACAACATCTTCAACAATTAGAAACAGACACGCAAAGTAAACCTACAGTCAACATAAGAAAGGAAATAATAAAAGATTAGAGCAGAAATAAATGAGATGGAAAACAGAAACACTATAGAAAGAATCAACAGGACAAGAAGCTTGTTCTTTGAAAGAATTAATAAAATTGACAAACCATTGCTAAACCTAACAAAAGAAAAGAGAGAGAAGACAAAAATAATATGCATTAGAAACCACATGGCTGATGTAATAACAAAACAAATAGAAATAAAAAAGATAACAAGATATTATGAAGAGTTGTACAACAATAAATTTGAAAACCTAGAGGATGTGGGTACATTTTTAGAAAAGAACAACCTAGCTAAATTTATACAGAGTGAAGTAGAAAAGTTTAACAGACTTATAACTAAGAAAGAAATTGAACAGGTCATCAAAAAACTCCCAGCCAAAAAAAGTCCAGGCCCAGATGGCATCAATGGTGAGTTTTACCAAACATTCAGGGAAGAGTTGTCACTGATTCTACTCACAATATTCCAGAATGTAGAAGAGGATAATAAATTTCCTAATACATTTTATGAAGTAAAAATAACCCTCAAACCAAAACCAGGAAAGGACATCACTAAGAAAGAAAATTATAGACCATTATCTCATGAACATAGATGCAAAATTCTCAACAGAATCCTAGCTAATAGAATTCAACAACACATCAAAAAATTAACACATAATGACCAAATGGGATTCATATCAGGGATGCAAGGAGGTTCAACATTAGAAAAATAATCAATTAAATCCACTATATAAACAAGAAAAAGAAAAAGAACCACATGATCATATTGATGGATGCAGAAAAGGCATTTGACAAAATCCAACATCCATTCCTGAAATTATTCAACATAATTCAGAGCATATATACAAAACTAACAGCAAACACCACTCTCATCGGAGAGAAACTGAAAACCTTCCCCTTTAGAACATGTACCAGACAAGGATGCCCTTTATCACCACAACTATTCAATGTTGTTTTGCAAGTCTTAGCCACATCTGTAAGGCAAGATAGAGAAATAAAGGCATCCAAATTGACAGAGGTAGAAAAATTCTCTATATTTGCAGATGATGTGATCCTAATATAGGAAACCACAAAGACTCAGCAAAAACAAACAAACAACAACAACAAAAAAAAAACTATTGGTCGGGTCCCCTCAGTGTAAACCCCCTTCCAAGACTAAGATTCAACAGTAATACACGCTCTGATTGGTGACGACGCTCATCACCGATAAGGGGAGGTGAGGGGAAAAAAGCAACGAAGCTGCAAGCTAAGCCCTACAATGTGCAATAGACCACTGTGAACCTGGGTGGAGACCTGGTTGGCCAGCAGTGTGGCAAGACCTGGGGACTCTTGGCCCAGAATCAGTGACATAGCCACAGAGGACTAGAATGGAGAGTGAAGCGTCCAGCTGATAAGAAGAGAGGGAAGACTAAGACTCAACGGAAATACGCGCCCTGATTGGTGACCACACGCATCGCCGATAGGGGGAAGTGGGGTAAAAGCAGCAATGAAGCGGCAAGCTAAGCCCTACAATGTTCGGTGGGCTTCTGTGGACCCATATGGGCACCTGGTTGGCCAGCAATGTGCGGAGACCTGGGGACTCCTGGACCCAGAGTCAGTGGCGTGGCCACAGAGGACTAGAGTGGAGAGTGAAGCTACCAGCTGATAAGAAGAGAGGGCATACACACAAGAACACCCACACTTGCAGATGGTACCCACATGACCTGGTCCTGATGAATGGATGATAAGAACTCAACCAGGGGAAGAAAGAAGGGGGGGGGGAAGAGTGATCTGAGACAATTTGATGAACTTAATCTACACCTATGGATGCAGTAACCCAAAAGAGGGAAAAAACCCTCACAGCAAGAAACATTCCCACCCCCTCCATACACAGAGTATACAGAGATGGGCAACTTGGACATTGGATACCCAAATTGGGGGGTGGGGGGTGGGGAGTGGGAACCACAAAGGCAAGAAGTGACTGGCTTACAAGCTTTCAAGAGGGAACCTAGAGCTAGGGGGCATGGAGGAAGGCAGAATCTCCAGTGAGTACTATCCAATCTGTCTAGGCGGAGCTGATGAAATGAAATGCAGAAGGGTCACTTGTGATATAATAGTGAATGATTGCTATCATGACTGATTGTGAGGGTTGGAAATGTAAAGGT
>NW_006408685.1:4414118-4426196 GCF_000296735.1 Chrysochloris asiatica | reverse complement strand
AAAAAAGAGTAATCTGATACAATTTGATGAATTTGACCTACACCTATGGATGCAGTAACTCAAAAGAGGGAACAAATCCTTACAGCAAGGATCATTCCCACCCCCTCCATACACAGAGTAAACAGGGATGGGCAACATGGACATTGCCTACCCAAAATGAGGGGGGAGGTGCTACAAAGGCAAGAAATTAATGGCTTACAAGCTTTCAAGAGGGAACCTAGATTCAGAGGGCCTGGAGGAAGGTAGAATTTCCACTGAGTAGTATCCAATCTGTCTAGGAGGGGCTGATGAAAGGAAATGTGGATGGGTCTCCTGTGACACAATAGTGAATAATTGTTATCAGGACTGAATTTGAGGGTTGGAAATGTAAAGGTAGATGTTTTGTAGCATGGAGGGGAGTGATTAACTTTTCATTTTAGGAGCAGAGGTCCCTGGGACCATCAAGGGAGAAGAGCAGAAAGCGAGACCCTACCCAGAGAAGCAGCAATGCCTGAGATAGAGGCAGAGACGATGACGTGGAGAAATGTAGCAGTTGGGGCCTTTGAATACAGAGATGGAGAGGGGCTGTGTGCTGACAACCAGGGGTCAGGCTTGTAGTGTATACCCTTTGGTTGGTTGATGATGCATGGAGGGGATTGTAGCCATGGCAATGAAACGATATACAATAGGATGAATGTAAAACTAATGTTCTCCCATGTAAACTATCACATAATTCACAATAAAACATTAAAAAAAAAAAAAAAAACTATTGGAACTCATTGGAAGATTCAGAAAAGTGGCAGGGTATAAGATTAACATACAAAAATCAGTTGGATTCTTCTACACTAATAATGACAATGCTAAAAAGGAAATTAGGAAAGCAATACCATTTACAAGTGCCACCCAAAAGATGAAATATCTAGAAATAAATGTAACCATGGAAACAAAGGACCTATACAAAGAAAACTGCAAAACACTGCTACAAGAAACCAAAAGAGAAGACTTAACATTGTGAAAATATGAATACTGCCCAAAGCAATTTACACATATAATGCAATCCCAATCCAGATTCCAACGACATCCTTTAGAGAGACAGAAAAACAATTACAAAATTTATAGGGAAAGGAAACAAACCCTGGGTAAGCAAAGCACTGCTTAAGCAGAAGAACAAAGTGGAAGGCCTCTCACTCCCTAATTTCAAATTTTACTACGTGGCTACAGTGGTCAAAAGAGTCTGGTATTGGTGCAATGAAAGATAAATAGATCAATGGAACAGAATTGAGAACCCAGATATTACGCCATCCACATACAGCCAACTGATCTTTGACAAAGGGCCAAAGTGCATTGAGTGGGGAAGACATAATCTCTTCAACAGATGGTGCTGGCAGAACTGGAAATCGACATGCAAAATACTGAAAGAAGACCTTTATCTCACATCATATACAAAAATCAACTCAGCATGGATTAAAGACCTCAATGTGAATCCCAGAATTATAAATGTCATCAATGAAAAAATAAGGGCAAATTTAAGGCTCTAATAAAGGGCACACACAGACTATCAAACATTGTGAAAATTACACAAACTACAGAAGACAAAATAGATGATTGGTGCATTCTAAAAATTAGACACTTATGTGCATCAAAGAATTTCACCAACAGAGTAAAAAGGGATTCCACAGAATAGGAAAAAAATCTTTTGTAATTACGTATCAGACAAGAGACTAATTTCTAAAATCTATAGGAAAGTACAACACTTCTACAAGAAAAAGAAAACAAGTAACCCAATTAAAAATGGGCACAGGATATAAACAAACACTTCACCAAGGAAGAGAGTCAGGCAACCAAGCCATTAGAGAGATGCAAACCAAAACAACAATGAGATATCATCTCACACCAGCAATAACAGAAAAGATCAAAAAAGCAGATGACAATAAATGCTGGTGAGGATATAGAGAGACTGGGACCCTCTTACATTGCTGGTGGGAATGCAAAATGGTCCAACCACTCTAGAAAACAATATAACACTTCCTCAGAAAGTTAGAGAAATAGAAATACCATATGATCCAACAATTCATTCTATTTAGTATATATCCACAAGAAATACGTGCCATAACACATGTAGATATTTGCATATCAATGTCTATAGCAGCACTATTTGCAATTGCAAAAAGATGGAGACAAGAGATGGGGCTTGATGGCAGATAGGGTAGAAATGCAGTGAGAATCTCCATCAACAATAAATAACACAGAATACCGGATGAAGTAGTTTCAGGGTACAGTTTCAAAACTCTGAACCACATATATAGAAATATTTTCAAAGGTTGAAGGCTTATAGCCAGTGGAATTTGTAGCGGAAGAAAGAATTCTTGTACTTTCAAACCAACTGGGCTGACCAGCCCAGAGCCGACATCTTGGGTGAGAACAAGTAGCGAGACCAAGCAAGGGAAGGATCAGAGCTGCCACGGATTGACACCTGCTGGAACCTCAGAGATAAAGGAGTGGGCATTCCTTTTTTATTTGGTATCTGTTCGTTGGCCTCTTGCTGTCTGTGCAACTCCATTCTGGTGACTACATGGGGTGCCTGAGCGAGTGGATACCTCCACCCATCCCTGAAGTATTCTACTATGCATGCACACAGATCTCCTCAATTTAAAGGGACAGGTTCCACTTAAAACCAAAGATCAGCATAAAACAGTCTCAGCAGGCCCTGAACTGTTTATTACTAGGAAAAAGGCCAGAACAGGGATTGTGGAGCAGGAGAAACAAACTAAAAATGAAACAGGCCAAAAATTAAAACCTGAGTTACACCATAACAATCAACAGTGGCATCTTGAAATTGCTCAGGTGGCCTTGAAGGCAAGAACCTGAAAGATGATATTAAAGTCACATTCATATTAGGCTATAGATTTTATTTTTCTACTTCTCTTCTCTCTTTTCTGTGATTATAGACCACAGTATTCAATCTGGGTTTTTTGCTGGTTTTTTTTTTTTACTGTTGCTGTTTTATTTTTGGTGTCCACTTTACTTTTAGGGGACTCTTTCTCTCCCTATGTTACTCAAGAAGAGATGGCAATTGCTGTCATATAGTCAATCTACAATCACACCCTAATAAAACCCACAATCCAGGCAAAAACCAATATGAACTGCCATACTCCAAGGAGGCAGACAACAACTGCAACAGTTACTCTGAGTTGAGTAATAAAAAGAGTGAAAAGGAAAGCCAATCTCCTGATCACATCTACCTGCCTGGAGGAAATCAGAAAGCATAAAAAATACCAAAACACACACTCAATTAAGTATTAAGGCCACAGATAAGTTCTGAACATGCCAAAGAAGCTGAAGCAGATGACCATATCAGCCCATGTCCAGAAACAAGATAAAGTGGCTGAGACAAATGAGCTGGAGTCATACCTATAAGCTATAATAAAAGGAGAGCAGGCCTTGGTAATGCTTGAGAAGGAATTCAGAAAAATGATTATAAAATGTATCAAAACACTTCACAACAGAGTTGAGGAAAATAAGGAAGAAGTCAGGAAAGCACTACAGGAACAATGAAATAAGATAGATACAGCATTGGAAACAATTCAAAACCTACAGAAAAAGGTCCAAACAATTAATAATAGAATATCAGAAATGGACAATACACTAAAAAAGGGCACAGGAATAGAATTGGAGAGATGGAAGCTACAACCAGTCATCTGAAAGACAAATCTCTCAATATTATGAAGAGAGAAGAGCATGCATAAAAAAAGGATAAAGATATCTGAAGAAGGTCTAAGATTCATGTTGGACAACATGAAAAGGAATAACTTAAAAATTATCAGTATTGCGGAATAAGAAGAATCACACAATTCCATAGAGGAGATAGTTGAAGATCTCCTGGAAGAAATTTTCTTTAACACCCTGAAAAGAAAAAGATAAGCATTCAAGAACCACAACAAGTCCCAGGATGGATAGACCCCAAAAGAAAATCACAAAAACATATTACAATCAAGCTCTCCAAAATCAAAGATAAGGAGAGAATCCTGAAAGCAGCTATGGAAAATAGAAGTGCTACATACAAAGGCAAACAAATCAGATTAAGCTCGGATCTCTCAGCAGAAACCATGCAGGCAAGAAGGCAATGTGGAGATATGTATAAAACCATGAAAGAAAGAAAAAAATTGCCAACCAAGAATCCTCTATCCAGCAAAGCTGTCAATCAAATATGAAGGTGTAATTAAAACATTATCTCATGATTAAAGAGACAATTGAACAAGATGACATAAACATTATAAATATCTATGCATCCAGTGAAAAAGCTCCAAAATATACAAAGCAAACTCTAATAGATTTGATGAAAGAAATAGACAAATCTACAATAATTTTATGTTATGAAGTGCCATTGAGTCCATTCCGACCCATAGCGACCCTGTATAGGGTTTCCAAGGAGCAGCTGCTGAGCTTGAACCGCCGACCTTGCAGATCAAACGGCTTTGCAGTCTGGTGCATTAACCCACAGTGTCACACCAGAACTCTATAATAGTGGGTGATTTTAATATACAACTTTCAAAAAGAGATAGAACAACCAGAAAGAAACTCGACAAAGACACAGAGGAACTAAACAACACAATCCACCAAATGGATTTCATAGATGTGTACAGAGCATTCAACCCAACAACAGCACAATATACATTCCTTTCAAGGGCACATGGAACATTCTCCAGAATACACCATGTCTTATAGGCCACACAAAAAACCTCCATAAATTTACAAATATCAAAATATTACAAAGCATCTTCACAGACCACAATGCTGTCAAATTAGAAATAAAAAATAGGAAGACCAAGGAAATAAAGTCAAATACATGGAAATTGAATAACACCCCACTGAAAAGCGACAGGTAGTAAAAGTAATAAAACATTAATTCACAAAGTTCCTAGAAACAAATGAGAATGAAAACACAACATACCAAAATCTTTGGGACCCAGTGAAAGTGGTGCTGAGAGGACATTTTATTGCAATAAATGCACACATGCAAAAAGAAGCAAGAACCAAAATTATCACATTAACACAGCATCTCCAACAATTAGAAATAGACTAATAGAGGGAACCTACAGCCACCAAAAGAAAAGAAATAATAGGGGAAGAGCTGTCGCAAATTCTACTCAAATTATTCCAGAATATAGAGGAGGAAGGAAAACTTCTTAATACATTTTATGAAGCAGGCATAACCCTCATACCAAAACCAGGGAAGGATGTCACTAAGAAAGAAAATTATAGACCAATATCCCTCATGAACATAGATGAAAAAATTCTCAACAAAATGCTAGCCAACAGAATCCAGCAGCACATCAAAAAGACACATCATAATTAAGTGGGAGTCATATCAGGGATGCAAGGATGTTTCAACATTAGAAAAACAATCAACATAATCCACCATATAAATAAGAAAAAACAAAAGGACCACATGATCATATCAATTGATGCAGAAAAGTAATTTGACAAAATCCAACATCCATTCCTGTTAAAAACACTCAACAAAGTAGGAATTGAAGAGAAATTCCTCAAAATAATTGTTAGGTGCCATCGAGTCGGCCTCAACTCATAGCAACTTTATGGACAACAGAACGAAACAATGTCCAATCCAGAGCCAACCTCACTACTGTTGCCACCTGGCCAATCCATTTCGTTGGGGGTCTTCCTCTTTTTCTCGGACCCTCCATCTTATCAAAAATGATATCCTTCTCCAATGACTGTTCTCTCCTGACAATATGTCCAAAGTGTGAGAGACGAAGTTTGGCCATCTTGGCCTCTTAGAAGCACTCTGGCTGCACTTCTTCCAAAACAGATCTATTGGTTCTTTTGGCAGTCCATGGTACTTTTAGTATTTTCCTCCAACACCATAATTCAAAGGCATCAATTCTTCTATGGTCTTCCTTATTCACTGTCCAGTTTTCACATCCATATGAGGTTATTGAAAATACCATATTTATCAACATAATTAAGAGCATATATACAAAACCAACAGCCTACATTACTCTCAGTGGAGAGAAACTGAAAGCCTTCCCTCTGTGAAGGAATCTGACAAGGATGTCCTTTGTTACCACTCCTATTCAATATTTTGTTAGAAGTCTTAGCCAGAGCTATATGGCAAGAAAGGGAAATTAAAGGCATCCAAATTGCTAAAGGAGTCTTGGTGTGGCGCTGTGGGTTAATGTGACAGATTGCAAAGCTGTTTGAACTGTAAGGTTGGTGGTTCAAGCTCACCAACTGCACCTTGGACACTATATACAGGGTTGTTATAGGTCAGAACCGACTCGACGGCACTTAACAGCAACAACAAATTGACAAAGAGGAAATTAAACTATCTCTATTTGCAGACGATATGATCCTATACATATAAAACCCCAAACTCATTAAAAAAAAATAAAGAAAAAGCAACTAGACCTCTTTGGAAGATTCAGCAACGTGGCAGGGTATAAAGATCAACATAAAAATTCAGTTGGATTCCTCTATAGTAACAATGACAGCGTTGAAAGGGACATTAAGAAAGCAATACCATTTGCAATCACTGCCCATAGGATGAAATATCTAGGAATAAATGTAACCAGAGAAACAAAGTACTCATAGAAAGAAAACTGCAAAACACTACTACAAGAAACCAAATGAGACTTACAAAAATGGAAGAATATGCCATGCTCCTAGATAGGAAGACTTAACATTGTGAAAATGTCAATACTGCCCAAAGTAATTTACACATATAATGCAATCCCAATCCAAATTCCAACAACATTCTTCAAAGAGATGGAAAAAAAAAAATCACAAATTTATATGGAAAGGAAAGAGACGCAGGATAAACAAAACACTGCTTAAGAAGAAGAAGAAGGTTGGAAACTTCTCACTCCCTGATTTCAAAATTTACTACATGGCTACTGTGGTCAAACAGCCTGGTACTGGTAAAATGAAAGATACATAGATAAAGGGAACAGAATAAAGAATCCAGAAATTCGGCCATCCACATATAGCAAACTGATTTTTTATAAAGTGTCTGAGTATATTGCATGGGGAGGAGATAGTCTCATCAACAGATGGTGATGGTAGAACCAGAAAGCAATATGCAAAAGATTGAAACAAGACCTTTACCTGATGCTTTATACAAAAACCAACTCAGAATGGATTAAAGATCTAATGTGAATCCCAGAATTATAAAGGCCATCAATGAAAAAGCAGGGACAAATGTGAGGGCTCTAATATAGAGCATACACAGGCTACCAAATATTTTGAAAATTACACAAACAAAAGTAAACATAATAGATGATTGGGGCATACTAAAAATTAAAAACTTATGTGCATCATAAGACTTCACCAAAAGATTAAAAAGGACACCCATACAATGGGAAAAATCTTACAATGACACATCAGCAAAGGGATTAATTTATAAAATACACAGGAAACTACAACATCTCTAGAAGAAAATGACAAATAACAAAGTTTTAAAATGAGCACAGGAAATGAATAGATGCTTCACCAAGGAGGAGATCCAGGCAGCCAACAAACATATGAAGAAATGTTTACTATCACTAGCCATTAGAGAGATGCAAATCAAAACAACAATGAGATATCATCTATCACCAACAATAACAGCAAAGACCAAAAAAGTAGAGTACAATAATTGCTTGAGAGGATGCAGAGAGATTGGGATGCTCCTACATTGCTGGTGGGAATGCAAAATAATCTAACCACTCTAGAAAGCAATATGGAGCTTCCTCAGAAGGTTGGAAATAGAAATACCTTACGATCCAGAAATTCCTTTACTTGGTATTTATTTACTCACGAGAAATAGGAGCCATGACACGAGTAGATAAATGCACATGAATGTTCATAGCAGCACTGTGTACAATAGCAAAAAGATAGAGACAGCCATTGTGCCCATCAATGGAAGAATGGATAAACAAACTCTGGTACATAGACACAATGGAATATTATGCTACCTTGAAGAATAACAAGGAAGCTGTAAGCCACCACATAACATGGATAAACTTTGAGGACATTATGCTGAGTGAAATTAGTCATTCACAAAGGAGAAATATTGCATAGGACCATCATTGTAAAAGATTAAGAAAAAAAATATTTAGTGATTTACAGGGAGGCATGGTGTGGGTTGAGGCTAGGTAGGGGAAGGTGGTGCAAAGGGTAGGGAATAGACAAAGGATAGCTTGAGTGCTCCCGGAGAGAATATACAAGAAGGGAAGGTGAATGGAAGAACAAGGCAGATGCGAGAACAGTTAGGCAGGTTTGCATGGACTAAGTGGGACAGAGGTAAATAATGACTATGCACACCTTTGAACAACAGGGCTCTGGGATACTTGGACTGAGGCATGATTTTAATGAATAAAAGAGGGGCAATAATGTTAAGATGCTTGGCTGTCCTTTGAATCTTGGTTTCCCTTGCCTACCATTTTGAAATAGATACCTGAGGGAAAGAGAAAGGAATAGCCAGAAACATCTCCATAAAAAGCTTGTAAGTACTTCTTCAATCTATAACTGAATGGAATAACTAAAATGGGGCTACAACTTGCCCAGTGAAGGAGTCTGCCTTAAGAGCCTTTGCATTGCATAAGACCATAGGTGGAATTATGAACCTCATCCAGAGTCTTTTGAGGTGGGAAATTTCCACTTGAAAGAAGAAGCAGACCAGCCTGGAGAGGCTAGAAGATCAGCCAATGATACTTCTTGAAAGAAAGACCAGCAGGAAAAATAAAAAAACAATATTGTCAGTCCGATTGACTACTACAAGAACAAGCAAGTCATTAGCTCGGGAGCCATCAAGTCAAGAGGGGCAAACCCCCTTCCAAGACTAAGACTTAAGGGGAATACACAAGCAAGCATGTGGTCACCAGTAAGGGGAAGTGGGGAAAAAACAGCAATGAAGTTATGAGCTAAGTCCAACCACGTTCAATGGACTCCTGTGAACCTGGGTTGAGATCTGTTTGGCAAGCAGTATGGTAAGACCCGGAGACTCCTGGGCACAGAGACAGTGACATGGCCACAGAATACTAGAGCGGAGAATGAAGTGTCCAGCTGATATGAAGAGAGGGGAGATGTACAAGAACACCCATACTTGCAGATAGTACTCACTTGACTGGCTTCAATGGCTACATGATCATAACTCGACTAGCAGAAGAAAGAAGGGGACAAAAAGAGTATTCTGCTACAATCTGATGAATTTGACCTATACTTATGGGTGTAGTAGCTCAAAAGAGGGAACAAATCTTTACATTGAGGACCATTCCTACCCCCTTGATACACAGGGTAGACAGGGATACGCAACTTGGATATTGGCCACCCAAAATGGGGGGCTACAAAGGTAAAAAGTGACTGGCTTACAAGCTTTCAAGAGGGAGCCTAGTTTCAGAGAGTGCAGGAGAAGGTAGAATCTCAACCTGTTTGGACGGGGCTGATGAAAGGTGATGGGGATAAAACTCTTGTGGTATAGTAGTGAATAATTGCTATAAGGACTGACTGTGAGGGTTGGAAATGTAAAGGTAGATGTTTTGTAACAAAAGGAGGGGAGTAGTTGATTTTGCAGTCCAGGAGTGGAGGTCCCTGGAACCAACAAGTGAGAGGAGCAGAGTACGGGTCCTACCCAGACAAGCAGAGATGCCAGAGATGGAGGCAGAGGCAATGGATGACATGGAGAAATGGAGTGGCTGGGGACTCTGGACTCAGGTAGGGAGAGGGGCTATGTGCTGGCAGGAGAGGCTAGGCTTGCGGGGTGTACCCTTTGGCAGCTTGATGATACATGGAGGGGATTGTAATCATTGCAATCAAACAAAATATGATAGGATAAATGTAAAGCTAATGGTCTCCTATATAAACTATCACATAATTCACAATAAAAAGTTAAAAAAAAAAAAAAGATGGAGATGGCCTAAGTGTCCATCAATGGAACAATAGATAAATAAACTTTGGTACATACACATAATGGAATATTATGATACCTTGAAGAATAACAAGGATACTGTAAGCCTCCTCATAATATGGATGAACCTTGAGGATATTATGCTGAGTGAAATTAGTCAGTCACAAAAGGACAAATATTGCATAAGACCATATTGTAAAAGCCCAAGAAATGATACACATTTTAAAAGAAAAAAATCTTTGTTGGTTACTGGTGCGGGTGGGGTGATGACCAGTGGGACGTGGAGGGAAACAACTGTAGAGCACAGGTTAGGGGGCAGACACAGTTCAGGTGTTGAGGAGGACAATACACAAAAAGGGTGAGGAGGTAGAAGAATAGGGTAGATAGGGGAACACTGAGACAGGTTTGCATGGGCTAAATGGGACAGAGGTAAAATGTGTTGCATGCTCTACCTTGGGACAACAGGTCTCTGGGATACAGGGATCAAGGCATAATCTGAAGAGGGGAAATAATACTATGATGCTTGACTGTCTTATAAGTATTGGTTTCCCTTGCCTACTATTGTAAAATAGACATTTGAGTTGGATAGAAAGGAATGTCAGAAAACATGATTACAGAAAAGTTGTAAGCCCATCTTCAGCTATAACTGACTGGAATACCTAAAAAGGATTCTAGAACTGGCCCAGTGAAATAGGCCTCTTGGTGGAGTCTTTGCAGTATATAGGACCTTAAATAGAATCCTGAGCCCCATCCACAACCGTCTGAAGTGGTACATACTCATTAGAAATGACAAGCAGACCTGCCTGGAACAGCTGGAGCAACAAAAGATACATCTTCAAAGAAAGATAATCAAGAAAAACCCAAAACAAAAATGGCAGTATGATTGGCTACTACAAGAATAAACAAGTTGTTTGCTGGGAAGCCATCAAGGCAAGCAATCAAGTCCCTTCAGGACAAACCCCCTTTTAAGACTGATACTCAAAGGGAACACATGAATAGGCATGTAAGCTTGCTGGCAACAACATTTGTCTGCTGGTGAGTGGAAGAGGGAGAAAGGCAGCAATGAAGAAATGGACTGAGTTCAACCACATTCCACAGATGCCCATTGACCTGGAGACGAGAGAGAAGAGGAAGGGCTAGTTGGTCCAAAGTGTCAGAGACCTGGGGACACCTGAGTCCATGGAAAAGGACATAGCCACAGAGGACTAGAGCTGGGCATGAAGCATCCAGCTGATATGAAGCGAGGGGAAACACACAAGAACACCTAAACTTGCAGATAGTGTGCATTTAATCTAGCCTTGATGGCTTGATAATCAGAACTCAATTAGAGGAAGATAAAAAAGAAAACAATTTTTGATAAAGGAAATGAAGGTAAGTTGCTACAATTTGATGCACTTGACCTATACTCATGGAGGTAATAGCTCAAAATACCAACAGAGAAGGAAGGAGTCTTCACATCCAGTATCAATGCTAGATCCCCTCTGTATACAGGGTAGATAGGTACGGGCAACTTAGACGTTGGCTGCCTAAAATGAGGAGGCGATAAAGGCTCGAATTGACTGGCTTACAAGGTTTCAAGAGGGAACTTAGTTTAAGAGTGTGTGGGGGGAAGATAGAGTCCCCACTGAATAGTTTTCATCGGGTCTAGATGGGTCTGGGAAAAAGAGATGGGGGTAAGATTCTTATGATTCAATAGTGAGTAATTATTATCATGCATAATTGCATCTGTCACAATAGTAAAAGTAGAATTTTTATAACAAAAACGGGGAGTAGTTAATCTTACAATCCAGAAACAAAGGACACTAGGACCATCAAGGGAGAAGAGCATAAGTGGAATACGGGGCCCTATCCAGAGAAGCAGTGACACCAGAGATGGAGAGAGGGAGCTGCTGAGGACTCTAGATTCATGGAAAGAGAGGGACTGAGAGCTGGCTGCCAAGAGGCAGACTTTCAGAATGTGTCCTTTGGTGGTGTAAATTATTATATATGTCTGAGTGTTGTTGTTGTTGTTTAAAAAAAAAAAAAAAGAAAAAGAAGAAGAGCTAAAATGAATAGAGAGAAATACTGTTTACTGATGGTACATTGTTGGGATTGTGGTCTTTGTAATGAATAAAATATATGGCTTGTTGAATGTAAAACTGATGGTCTGCCCTGTAAACTTTCACTTAATTCACAATAAAATTTTTAAAAGAAAA
>NW_006408685.1:4388117-4414018 GCF_000296735.1 Chrysochloris asiatica | reverse complement strand
TACATATATATATGGTAGTTTATACAAAGCAGATGGTGAGAATTGATCATATTCTGGGCATATTCCAAAGAGGGTGGTGGGTAGAATAATAAAATAATTCAAGTTCTATTAATCTTACTTGTTGAAAATAGTTAATCATGTAAAACAAATAGGAATTTATTTTAGGAAACTAGACCATTCTTTGGGGTATTGTAGACTGGGTAAAACAGACTCATAAACCTAAAATATGTGTATAATTTACTGAACTCAAATTCTATTTCAAAATAATTGCCTCAACATTCTCCTACAGACTTGGAAAAAATACACTTTATTTGTTCAACTTAATAAATTCAGTATGCACTTATTGAGCATCTATTAAGTGCAAAGTACTGTGATAATTTCCATAATTTATAAATTACTTCAACGCTTATTTGCATATATTTGCAATATCTGCCTATGTTACCTTGATCTTATATTACAATCCCATATAAATCTAATGTCAAAATACTTAACTTGCCTTATACAACATACAATGCAGAATTATAAGATAATAAATTCATATAAAATATTATAACACTATATTCCTATTTTTAAACAGCTTTTTTTTTATTCTTCTCTGTATTTTCCTTTTTTTTCCCTCTCTCAATTTCTTAGATTAAAAAAAATACACTCAGGCTGGTTTTATAGCATTAATCAGATCAATTGTTTCTATGGGCCAATCACCTCACAGCTAATTTGACCATAAGTAAACAATTCAATTCTTTCTTAATGACTGAAGAAGGACTGGTTTGAATGACAATTTTAAAATTTAAAGCTGAAAGATGTTTTGGAGATCATCTAGTTTAGTGATTCCCAACCTTTTCAAGTATAGAGATCCTTTTTCACATTATAGAATTTTTTTCACTGCCCAAAGATAATGGTGGAACTTTTGGCAGCCATGATTAAGCAAATACATAATAGTAAAAACTGACAATGGATTCAAGTATAGTTTATTAATCTCAACATTTGCTAAATATTAGTTATATAGTCTATAACCCAAGGAGCTCTGGTAGCATAGTCGTTAAGAATCGGGCTGCAATCCACAAGGTCAGCAGTTCGAAACTACCAGCTGTTCCACAGGAGAAAGATGAGGCTTTCTGCTCCCATAAAAATGTACAGCTTCAGAAATCCTATACAGGGTCGCTATGAGTTGGAACCAACTCCATGGCACATAACAACAACAATAATTCTATAACCCATATTTGTTGTACATAAGAATTAATGTACTCCTTGCACTATTTTCAAGCCAGTCCTCCCTGTTCCCATCTGAAATGATCCTGGTTTACAGGTTTGGAATCCCTAAAATTTCACGTTCACTCCTTAGCCACAATTTTAGAAGTTAAAACAAAACAAAAAAAAAAAAACAAAAAAAAAACTAGATTCAAAGTGGTTGTTATTTAAATAAGCTAGCAAACTATTGAGGCAGAAAGGCAGAAGTGAAGGGTAGAAACTAAACTTCATCTATGAAAAACTTTGTAGAACTTTTTGCATAGATCTTGATTTAATCCCCTACTCTTTGAGCTACAGTTCCCTTATCCATAAATCGAGGATAATAAGACAAACCTTATAGGGTTACTCTGAGGATTAAAAGAGATAATGCACATGTATGTTTTCTTTTACATTGAAATGTGCTATGTAGTAGATTTCATCATCATTATAATCTTACCTGTCATACACTGAATGTCAATGGATTAAATGCACCCGTGAAGAGACAGAGAGTGGCAGAATGGATAAGAAAATAAAACCCTTCAATATGCTCCCTGCAAGTGACACACCTTACACACAAAGACAAAAACAGACTAAAAGTTAAAGGATAGGAAAAATACACCAAGCTAATTGCAATAAAAAAAATGAGCAGGGGTGACAATACTAATCTCTGATAAAATAAACTTTAAGGCAAAAGTGAACATAAGAGATAAAGAAGGACACAATCTCATGATTAAAGGGTCGATTGAGCAAGATGACATAACCATAATAAATATCTACTCCCAATGAAAGAGCACCAATATATATAAAGCAAACCCTTCTAGAATTGAAGAAAGAAATAGACAAGTTTAAAATAATAGTGGGATATTTTAATATGCCACTTTCAAAAAGGGATAGAACAAACAGAAACAAACTTGACAAAGATACAGAGGAACTAAACAGCACAATCAAGCAACTTCACCTCATAGATGTGTACAGAGCATTCAACCCAACAAAAGCACAATACACATCCTTTTCCAGTTCACATGGAACATTCTCCAGACTAGACCATGTGTTAAGCCACAAAACAAGCCTCCATAAATTTACAAACATCAAAATGCTACAAAGCATCTTTTCAGACCACAATATAATAAAACTAGAACTCAACAATAGGAAGACCAAGAGGAAAAAGTTGAATACATGAAAACTGAATAAAACTCTGCTGAAAAGCGACTGGTTAGTAGAAGAAATTAAACGTGAACTCACTATGTTCCAAGAAACAAATGAGAAGGAAAACACAACATACCAATATCTTTGGGACACTGCAAAAGCAGTACAAACAGGAAAATTTATTGCAATAAATGCACACATCCAAAACAAAGAAAAAAAAATCACCATATTAACACAGCATCTCCAACAGTTAGAAACAGGCCAAGGAAGGGAACATACAGTCAACAGAAGAAAGGAAATAATAAAGATTATAGCACCAATACATGCGATGGAAAACAGAAAAAACTTTACAAAAGAATCAACAGGACAAGAAGCTGGTTCTTTGACAGGATTAATAAAGTTGACAAACCACTGGCAAAAACAACAAAAGAAAAGAGGGAGAAGACACAAATAACACGAATTAGAAATCACATGGGTGATGTCACAATGGAACCAAAGGAAATCAAAAGGAAAATAACAGAATACTAAGAAAAGTTGTATTACAACAAATTTGAAAACTTAGAAGAGATGTGGATACATTTTTAGAAAAACATGACCTACATAAACTTAGAGTGAAGTAGAAAACTTGAGCAAACCCATAATAAAAGAAGAAATTGATCAGGTCATCAAACAACTCCCAACCAAAAGAAGTCCAGGTCCAGATCACTTCACTGGTGAGTTCTATGAAACATTCAGGGAAGAGCTGTCACCAATTCTACTCAAATTATTCCAAATGGAAAGCTTTCTAATACATTTTATGAAGCAAGCATAAATCTCAAACTAAAACCAGGAAAGGACATCATTAAGAAAGAAAATTATAGTCTATATACCTCATGAACATAAATGCAAAATTCTCAACAAAATCCTAGCCAACAGAATTCAACAGCACATCAAAAAAATTGATCAAGTGGGATTCATATCAAGGATGTAAGGATGGTTCAACATTAGAAAACAATCAATGTAATCAATCCACCATATATAAGAAAAAGGAAAAGAACCACATACTCATATCAACTGATGCGAAAAGGCATTTGACAAAATCGAACATCCATTCCTGATTAAAACACTCAACAAAGTAGGAATTGAAGAGAAACTTCACAACACAATCAAGAGCGTATATACAAAACCAACAGAAAACATTACTCTCAATGGAGAGGAACTAAAAACCTTGAATTTGTGAACAGGAACCAGACAAGGATGCCTTTTATCACCATTCCTATTTAATATTGTTTTGGAAGTCTTAGCCAAAGCTATCAGGCAAAATAGGGAAATAAAGGCATGCAAAATGGAAAAGAGGAAGTAAAACTCTCTCTATTTGCAGATGATATGATCCTATACATAGAAAATTCCAAAGACTCAGTAAAAAAGCTACTAGACCTCATTGGAAGATTCAGCAAAGTGGCAGGGTATAAGATCCAAAAATCAGCTGGATTCCTGTATACTAATAATGGCAGTGCTGAAAAGGACATTAGAAAAGCAATACCATTTACAATAGCCACGCAAAAGATGAAATATCTAGAAATTAATGTAACCAGAGAAACAAAGGACCTATACAAAGAAAACTGCAAAACACTACTACAAGAAACCAAAAGAGGCTTACAAAAATGGAAGAATATACCATGCTAGGAAGATTTAACATTGTGAAAATGTCAATATTGCCCAAAGCAATTTACATAAATAATGCAATCCCAATCCAGATTCCAACGCCATTCTTCAAAGAGATGGAAAAACAATTATAAACTTAATATGGAAAGAAAAGAGACCTAGGATAAGCAAAGAACTGCTTAAGAAAAAGAATAAAGTTTGGAGCTTCTCACTCCCTGATTTCAAATTTTACTACGTTGCTACAGTGGTCAAAACAGCTTGCTGCTGGTACAATGATAGGTACATACATCAATGGAAGAGAATCGAGAATCCAGAAATTAACCCATCCACACACAGCCAACTGATTTTTTATAAAGGGTCTAAGTATATTGCCTGGGGAGGAAGTAGTCTCTTTAACAGATGGTGCTGGCAGAACCAGAAAGCAATATGCAAAAGACTGAAACAAGACTTTTACCTCATGCAATATACAAAAACCAACTCAGCATGGATTGTCGACCTTTTGGTAATCCCAGAATCATAAAGGCCATCAATGAAAAAATAGGGACAAATGTGAGGGCTCTAATACAGGGTACACACAGACTACCAAATATTGTAAAAATCGCACAAACAAAAGAAGACAAAACAGATGATTGGGACATGCTAAAAATTAAAAATTTGTGTGCATCAAAAGACTTCACCAAAAGAGTAAAAAGGGAGCCCACAGAATGGGAAGAATCTTTTGCAATGACACATCAGACAAGGGACTAATTTCTAAAACATGTAGGAAACTACAACACCTCTACAAGAAAAAGGTAAATAACCCAATTATAAAATGGGCACAGGAGGTGGGCAAGGGAAGGGAGGGAAAGGTGGAGCACACGGTAGGGAATAGACACAAGATAGTTTAGGTGTTGGGAAATGGAAGAACAAGTCGGATATGAGAACAATTAGGCAGATTTGCATGGGCTAAATGGGACAGAGGTAAATAGTGAGGTATGCTGAACTTTGGAACAACAGGACTCTGTGATACAGGGATTGAAGCATGGTTGGAATGGATAAAAGAGGGGAAATAATGTTAAGACGTTTGACTGTCTTATGAATCTTGGTTTCCCTTGCCTACTATTGCATAATAGACACTTGAGGGGGAGAGAAAGAAATAGCCAGAAACATCACTACAGAAAGGTGATAAGTCCATGTTCAGCTTATAACTGATTGGCATACCTAAAATGGGACTAGAACTTGCCCAGTGAAAGAGGCTTTCTGTGGAGCCTTTGAATTGCATAAAACCTTATGTGGAATCCTGATCCACCTCCAGAATCATCTCAGGTGGGAAATTTCCACTTGAAAAGACAAGCAGACCAGCCTGAAGAAAGACCAGCAGAAGAAATAAAAAACAATAATGGCTGTCTGATTGATTTCTACAAGAACAAGCAAGTTGTTCACTGGGGAATCATCAAGGCAAGCAATCAAGTTCCTTCAGGGCAAATCACCTTCCAAGACTGAAACTCAAAGGGATACACGAGCAGGTATGTAATCTTGTTGGTGACCACGTTGGTCTACTGAAAAAGGGAAGAGGGGGAAAACAGCAATGAAGCTGTGAGCTAAATCTGACCATGTTCAAGAGACTCCTGTCAACCTGGATTCAAACCTGGTTGGCCAGCAGTATAGTGAGACCTGGGGACTCCTGAGCTCACGGACAAGGGCATAGCCACAGAGGACTAGAGCTGAGAGTGAAGTATCTAGCTGATATGAAGTGAGGGGATATGAACAAGAATGCCCATACTTGCAGATAGTACCCATTTGACCTAACTTCAATGGCTAGATGATCAGAACTCGACTAGAAGAAGAAAGAAGAGGAAAAAAAGTGAAATCTGCTACAATTTGATGAACTTGACCTACACTTATGGATGTAGCAGTTTAAAAGAGGGAACAGATCTTTATAGCAAGGATCATTCCCACCTTCTCTGTACACAGGGTTGACAGGGATGAGCAACATAGACATTGACTACCCAAAATGGGGTGGAGGGAGGGGCTACAGAGGCATGATGTGAGGCTTACAAGCTTTCAAGAGGGAGCCTAGTTTCAGAGGGTACGGGGTAAGGTAGAATCTCTACTGTGTGGTTTCCAACCTGTCTAGCTAGGGCTGGTGAAAGGAGATGGGAATAAGACTCTTGTGGTTCAATAGTGAATAAATGCTATTAGGACTGATTGTGAATGTTGCAAATATAAAGGTAGACATTTTGTAACAAAAGGAGGGGAGTAGTTGATTTTGCAGTCCAGTAGTGGAGGACCCTGGGACCATAAAGGGAGAAGAGTGGAGTGTGGGACCCCATCTAGAGAAGCAGAGACAATGACGTGGAGATGGACTGGCTGGGGACTCTAGACTCAAGGAAGGAGAGGGGTTGTGTGCTGGTGGCCTGGGGGGCATGCTTGAAGGTTATGCCCTTTGGTTCTTTGAGTGGTTCGGTGCACATCCAGAAAAAAATTTTAAAAAGCTGAAGCAATAGAAGCAAATGCTGTTGAATAACGATGCATGGAAGGGATTGTAATCATTGCAATGAAACGAAACACAACAGGATGAATGTAAAGCTGATATTCTCGCATGTAAACTATCACTCAATTCATAATAAAAACTTTTTAAAAACACCTTACCTCCCATTGAGTATACTATTAGTTATTTCTATCCTTTTTATGGCAACACCTGGTCCTGTTATTTTGGTGATTCTGATGATAGAATCAGATAAAACACTTAACATCAATTTGTCAATGTTGTTGTTGTTGAGTGCCATTGAGTCAGTTCTGATTCAAAGAGACTCCGTCTAGGGTTTCTGAGAAGAAGTTGGTTGGTTTGAACCACCGAACTTGCTATTCAAATGACCTTGCAGTTCCACATCAGGACTCCAAATTTGTCAATACCATATAGCAATAACGTAAACTCTTATCCAAAATGAAGAGAGTCAAATGAGTGTCATGGTATGGACTTTATCCCAATGAACAGCCAATATCTATATAGAACCAGTCCCTGGGTTACAAATGAGATTTGTTCCTAAGTCTATCTTAGAGTCAAATTTGTAGGTAAGTCTGAATAGGCACATATGATTCTATTTAGCATCAGTTAGTCAAATGTGGTGGCTGTGTGCTGGGGAGTCGATTACAACTCATAGAAACCATATATAGGGTTATGGAAACAGAAAGCCTCATCCTCCCATGGAACAGCTGGTGGACTGGAACTGCTGGCTTTGCAGTTAGCAACCCAATGTTGCTATCAGGGCTCCCTTAAAGCAGTTTAGATTGGGGGTGGGGGTGGATCATGATTAAAGGTTAACACTTACTCACTTACTCTTGTTCCACTGATGTCTTCCAAACCAGAAATGGCATCTGTGAGGTCATATTATGACAACGTTAATAATTGGATGTTGTAATAGAAGATAATGAGAGATCTCTACTGTTGAAGATGATGGGTCTAGTGTTGGAGAGGACAGACCTGGTGCTGAAGAGTCAGGGTATAATTTTGCTGCTGAAGAGTGGGGAATTACTTCTGGAGTCAATTTTTTGAAGTAGACATTAAGGAGGTTAACACAGAACTGTTTTTTTTTCTCTTCATAATGACCTTGTAGCATCTGACACCCTCAGTAACTGCATGGTAAACTTTGGTGAATCTCTCTATATTAGGAACTTGCTTCAGTGAGATGAAAGATTAAATCTAACTCTTTCATCACAAACTTTTTAGTTCTGCAGTTTTTAGGTATCTGTCTGTTTTCTCTGCTGCTCTGGTTCCATAAGTTTGTCATTGTATAGTTCTTCAGCATGGGAGTTGAGTAGCTATGGCATCAATTTTTACTGATGTCTAACTGTAGTTGATTACTAATATCAACCGTACCTTGTCTGGCTTTGGTGATGTCTTTGGCTATAAACCACTGAAAAGCATGCATGAGTTGGAGGAAAAATTTGTTCCACACTCCTTTGATATTTGACTGCTTTACTTCATCCCAAGAATCAGAAGTTTTTGATGTCATAATAAATGGTATAATTCCTCTAGAATGCCCTTAAATTCATCACATCATCTTGGGAAGGCTTAACTGTCTTTAAGAACGCTTGTGGTAAATAATAGGGCTTAAAGGAAGTTATCACTTCCTGATCCACTGGCTGAAACAATGATGTAGTGTTGGGGGGTAGGTACAAATACGACATTTGCATTGAGGTGAAGATCATTTAGTGTGCTTGGAGGTCCAGGTTCATTGCCAAGCACAAGGAGAATTTTGAAAGGACTTTTCTTGGTCAAGAAATAATGTTCAACAGCAAATACCTCATCTCAAAGAGGGCAACGATAGCCCGAGCCTTTGCATTTGCCTTCCAAATAACAAGAATACAAGTTTTAATGATACGGTGAAGTACCCACAAAATTAGGGGTAAAGTTCTGGTGTTGCACTATATGATAAGCACTGGACTGCTAACACCAAGGTCAGTAATTCAAACCTACCATCTGCTCCTTGGAAACCTTACAAAGGGGCTCTATGAGTCACAACCAACTCGACAGCACTTAACAATAACAACAACAATCCTTCAATGCCTTATGCTATGGTGCATTTTTTTTTTTGGGGGGGGGCTTTGATGTTGTTTATGGAAAGCAATAACACCTTAAATTCACAACAAAGTAGGACAACAGACAGACAGATCAAGCCCTGTGGACTAATGGAATGTGAAGTTCCCAGTGGGGGAGAAAGCAGAATTCTTGTCCATATAGTATGACAACATTCATCTAAGATACGTCAACGTTTTCGACGACTATGAAATTTGTAAATAGCCGGAGAATTGACTGTGGCATTCTTCACCTTCACCTTGTGAGTTTTATCCAGAAGATCTTTGCGTGTTTGAATTTTCTGTGCAACAACAAACAGTTGCTTCTCTCGCTCAATCCGCTGTGTCAGGTGATTATATTGCTTTTGCCTTTCTTTAGCTATCCGCTTAAATTGAGACTGACAGGTAACTCCTTTCATTTTTCCTTCTTCAAGGTCTCTATTGTGGGTCTATTAAAGACTCTGTCAACCAGTTCCGGGGCTGTGCGGAGGTGAGTTGCAACATCAAAGTGTTCAACTTCTTTTTTGGTATCAAAAAAGAACACATGCTTCTTCTGTTGCTTCCCCTGGAAGTCCAGCAGATGGAGCTCTGATTTGAGTCTTTCATTTTCTTAGCTTCTGCAACTCTTTTCATTTCTATATATTTGACATCCTGAGTTCTCATCAGTTTCAGCTGTTCTGGAGTTGCTTCTTCTTTTGTCTCCTTAATAATATGAACTCCATCCTGGAGTTTAACCCGAGTCATTTTATAGTAGAATTCATCTGGATTTTTTTCAAGAGCCTTCTTCCGGAGAGCTCTGAGGCAGTCTTGCTTTTTACGGTAGTCATCTGCTCGAAGTTTGTAATCTTTCTTTTTCTCCAGCAGGCCAAGATGTTTTCCAAAGCCAGGCTGGCTTCGCTCTCGATGCTCCCGCTGCCGGGACTTAGATGCCTTCCGAAAAGCCGCCGCCATAGCTGCTCAAGCCTGGGAAAATTCAGCACACACCACGCTACCGAACTGCTTCAGAGGCCGAGTCCACTAAACTCTATGGTACATTTTTCCCTCTTTCAAAATGCCTTAAAGGAACTACAATACCAAAAAGAAAGGGTCAATATTCAACCATTTCAAGAGAAAGTATACGATCAAGAACTGATGGCACTGAAGGAAAAGGTTTAAGCAGCACTAAAAACACTGGCAAAAAATAAAAAAAACCACAAGACTCCAGGAACTGATGGAATGCAAATTGAATCTCTCAACAAACTGATGCAGCACTGGAGGTGCTCACTCATCTATGCTAAGGAATGTGGAAGACAGATAGCTGGCCAGCTGATTGTAAGAGATCCATATTTGTGCCCATTCCAAAGAAAAGTGATCCAACAAAATGGGGAAATTATTAATCTGTATCATTAATATCACATGCTAGTAAAATTATGCTACAGGTCATTAAAAAATGTTTGTAATTATACATTGATGGCAATTACCAGATATTAAAACCAATTTCAGAAGAGAACTTGTAATCCAACAAAATGGGGAAATTATTATTCTGTATCATTAATATCACATGCTAGTAAAATTATGCTGCAGGTCATTAAAAAATGCTTATAATTGTACACTGATGGGAGTTACCAGATTTTCAAGCCAATTTCAGAAGAGAACTTGGTACAAGGGATATCATTGCTGATATCAAATGGATCTTGACTAAAAGCACAGAATATCAGAAAGATGTTTGTTGTTGTTGTTAGGTGCCATCGAGCCAGTACCAACTCATAGCGACCCTATATATAACAGAATGAAACACTGTGCAGTCCTGGGCCACCTCACAATTGTTGCCATGCTTAAGCCCATTGATGCTGCCAATTTGCCAATCCATCTCGCTGGGGGTCTTCCTCTTTTTCTCTGACTCTCCAACTTACCAAACATGATATCCTTCTACAGCGAATGGTCCCTCCTGACAATATGTCCTAAGTATGAGAGATGAAGTTTGGCCATCCTGTCCTCCAAGGAGCACTCTGGCTGCACTTCTTCCAACACTTTTCTTACGGCAGCCCATGACACTTTCAATATTCTTCTCAAACACCATAACTCAAAAGCATAAATTTTTCTATGGTCTTCCTTATTCACTGTCCAGATTTTGCAAGCATACGAGGTTATTGAAAATTCCAGAGCTTGGGTCAGGCGCACCTAAGTCCCCAAGCTGACATCTTTGCTCTTCAACACTTTAAAAAGGTCTTGTGCAGCAGATTTGCAAAATGCAATACGTCATCTGATTTCTTGACTGTTGCTTCCATGAGTGTTGATAGTGATCCAAGAAGAATGAAGTCTATGACAACTTCAATCTTTTCTCCAGATCTTCCCCAGTCACATTTTGGGTGCCTTCCAAGCTAAGGATTTCATTTTCCAGCACTATATCTGGCAGTGTTTCTCTGCTATTCATAAGGTTTTCAGTGACTAAATATTTGGAAGTAGTTCATCACTCTTTCTTCCTAGACTGTCTTTGTCTGGAAGCTCATCTGAACCCTATCCACCATGGGTGACCCTGCTGGTATTTAAAATACTCATGGCATAGTTTCCAGAATCACAGAAACTCATAAGCCACCACAGTATGACAAACTGACAGACGAGTGGTGGCAGAAAATGTTTAGTTGTGCTTTATTGATTATTCAAAGGCTTGTTGCTATTTTTGTTGATAAGTGCTGGTCAAGTTGATTCTGACCCATAAGAACCCTATATAGGGTTTCTGAGGAGCAGCTGATGAGTTTGAACCACCTTAGTTGCAATTCAAACTGACCTTGTGTTCGAGTGTTTATCCACACCAGGACTACGAATCTTACTTTAGAGATATTTATATCAAAAAATGACCCATACAGTTATTGTTCTTGTTGTCATATAGTGAGTAAATAATCCGAGAAGCTAGACTATATGAAGAAGAATGTGGCATCAGGATTAGAGGAAGACTCATTAACAACCTGCGATATACAGATTATACAACCTTGCTTGCTAGAACTGAAGAGGACTTAAAATACGTACTGATGAAGATCAAAGACCACAGTCTCAGTGTAGATTGCACTTCAGTGTAAAGAATTCAAAGATCATCACAATTGGGAAAATAAATAACATCATGATAAATGAAGAAACAATTGAAGTTGTCAAAGACTTTGTTTTGCTAGGATCCACTATCAACATTCATGGAAACAGCAGTCAAGAAATCAAGCAATGTATATTGTATTAACCATATCTGCTGCACAAGAACCTCTTTAAAGTGTTTAAGAGCAAAGATATCAAGTTGAAGAACTAAGTGAGCATGACGCAAGTTATAGTATCTTCTTGATCACCTCATATGCATGTAAGATTTGGTCAATGAATAAGAAGTCTTAGAATAATTGATGAATTGAGCTATGGTGTGGAAGAATTTTAAAGGTACCATGGACTGCCAGAAGAACAGATAAATCTGTGTTGGAAGAAGTACAGTCAGGTGCTCCTTAGAAGTTAGGATTGTGAGGCTTTGTCTCTCATACTTCAGACACTTTATCAGGAAGGGCATGATGCTTGGTAAAGTGGAGTTTCAGTGAAATAAAGGAATACCCCCACAGTAATGGATTGACACAGTGGCAGCAACAATTGTGAGGATAGTGCAGGAGTGATAGAGAATTAGACAGTGTTTCATGCTGTTGAGCTGTGGCTCAACATACAATATGCACTGGACTGCAAGCTAAAAGATCTGAGGTTCGATCCCACTAGCTAGTCCATGGGAGAAAGATGAGGTTTTCTGCTCCTGTGAAGATTTAAAGCCTCAGAAACCCTACACAAGGTTGCTATGAGTCAGAATTGACTTGATGACACTTAACAACAACACAAAACCAACAGTCAACATATTTTTCTCACCAGAGAGATACTGAAAACACCCCCTTGTAAATGGGAAACAGACAAGGACACATTTTATCACCACTCTTATTCAATATTGTATTGGAAGCCTTAGCGAGACCACTGAGGCAAGAAAATCAAAGGCATCCAAATTGGCAAAGGAGAAGTCAAATTATATCAATTTGCAGATGATGTGACCCTATACATAGAAAATCCCAGACACACAACAAGAAAACTACTGGAACTAATAGAAGGATTCAGCAAAGTGGCAGGGTACAAGATCAACACATAAAAAGCTGTCAGATTTATTTAAACTAATGACTAGAAATCTGAAAAGGAAATCAGGAAAACAATACCATTTATAATAACCATTCAAAAGTTGAAGTATTTAGGAGTAAATCTAATCATAGTCACAAAAATTTTATATAAAGAAAACTACAAAACATTACTTCAAGAAACCATAAGATATCTAAGTAAATGAAAGAACATACTGTGCTCATGGACAGGAAGAATTTACAATGTGAAAATGTCAATATTATCCAAAGCAATCTACAGATCCAAATCAATCCCTATCCGGATTCCATCACCATTCTTTAAAGAGATGGAAAAACTGATCACTAACTTTCCATGGAAAGAGTCCCCAAATAGCAAAGCAACAGAAAAAAAGAAAAAGGTAGGAGATTTAGGACTCCTTGATCTCAAAAAACACTATTTATCTATTATAGTCAGAACAGCCTGGTATTGGTATGATGATAGACCAATGAGGCGGAAGTGAGAACCTAGAAGTGAATCCATCTACTTATGAGCAGGTACCATTTGATACCAGATGAAACCCATTAAATGGGGAAGCAATAATCTAACATATGGTGTTGGCAAAACTATAATAATAAAACAGGGTCTGTATATTTCACCACTTACAAAATCTAACTCAAGATGGATCAAAGACATATTACAAAACCTAAAAATATAAAGATCATCAAAGAGAAAAGAGGGGCAAACTTAGGGGCCCTGGTGGTGGTGGTTGTATTCTACTAAATCAGTTCCAACTCACAGTGGCTCTCTATAGGGTTTTTGAGGCTGTATGTCTTTGTGGGAGTAGAAAGACTCATCTTTCTCCCATGAAGCAGTTGGTTGGCTCAAACTGCCAACCTTATGATTCCAGCCCATTGTTTATTGTATATAGTCATTGCACCTCCTGAGACATTAATAGCAAAGTTTAGAAATAAATAAATAACAGAAAACAACAAATGCTGGTGAAGGGTTGGAGATATCGAAACCTTTGTACACTGCTGCTGGTAGGTCTGTAAAATAGAAAACTCGTGCTTCTTTAAAAAGTTGGAAATAGAAATACCATATAATCTCACAACTCTTCTACTTGGTATGTATCCAAGAGAAATAAGATCTATGACATGAACCGATACATGTGCATCCATATTCATCACAGCACTATTCACAGTAGCAAAATTATATAATCAATCTTAACTCCCATTAGGAGATGGATGGATAGACAAACTGTGGTACAGCGCACAATTGAATATTATGCAGTGTTAAAGAAGAGTAATGACTCTGTGGAAAAGCTCCTAACACAGATCAGTCTATAGGACATTATTATGCTTAGTGAAATTGTTGTTGTTAGGTACCATAGAGTCAGTTTCAACTCATAGTGAACCTATGTACACTAAGACGAAACACTACCTAGTCCTATACCATCCTCACAATTGCTGCTATGCTTGAGCCCATTGTGCCTGCCACTGAGTTTGGAGTCTTCCTCTTTTTTTTGCTAACCCTCTACTTTACCAAGGATTATGTCCTTCTCCAGGGACTGGTCCCTCCTGATAATATGTCTAATGTATAAGAAACTAAGTCTGGCCATCTTGGCTTCTAAAGGGCATCCTAGTTGTACTTCTTCTTTGTTTGTTGTTCTCTCAGTCCATAGTACCTTTAATATTCTTCTCTAAGATCATAGCTAGTCAATAACAAAAGTGCAAATATGGTGTGGCACTGTGGAATAATGTACTAGACCACAAGTTTGGTTTGAACCACAAGGTTGGTAGTTTAAATTCACTAGCCACTCCTCAGAAACCTTAAACAGGTTCAATATGAGTTGGAACCGAATCAACAGTACTTAATAGCAGCAACAACATTGTAGAAATTCAAGAGAAGATTAATACACAGAAAAAAAAATCATTCTTTGAATGTTACCTGGGATAGGAGTGTAATGGGGGAGGCAAATCACTAACTGTAGGATAGATATGTATTAGCTTGGGTAAAGGGAAAGGCAATATATAATAAGGGAAGGTCAGCAAAAAATGATGAAGGCAAAGGAAGACATTTGTAGCACAAAAAATTAAAGGTAACAATGGTTAATAGAATTATATACATAACCCTGCCATAATAATAACAATAATCTATGAGTGAATACATAGACACTCAAGCTGAACAGGGTTTGGAAGGTGAATGGGACTAACCCAAGAATATATACAGGTTTGGCAGAGGGTATTTTGACATATGTATATGCTGCAAATATATTAATGAATATGGTAGAGCATAAATGGAGCAAAGTTATAAAAACTTCTTAGTCATAACCAAACACTTTGAGGAAATGAGAAATGGAACTTGGGACTCAGGACCATAGGCTTGGAGGCACTATGGTCAATTGGCATAACATAGTCTACAAAGATAAGCTTCTACATCTTAATTTGGTGAATAGTGAATGTTGTTGTTGTTGTTAAGTTCCATCAAGTCGGTTCCGACCCATAGCGACTCTGTATAGGATTTCTGAGTAGTGACTGGTAAGCTTGAACTGCTGATCTCACAGTTCAAACAGCTTTGCAGTCTGGTGCATTAACACACAGTGCCACACCAGGACTCCGAATAGTGAATAGGGTCTTAAAATTTTGTGAGCAATAATCTCAGGAGCAACCGTTGGTCTCTCCTTTTCTGGAGTAAAGAAGAGTGAAGAAAATCAAAGACTCAAGAAGACAATTAGTCCAAAGGACTAATGAACCACTTGACCCCCAGCCTCCACAACACTGAGACCAAAAGAACTAGATGATGCTTGGCTACCACTGCTGACCACTTTGAAATGGATCACAATATTAGGTCCTGGATGAAATAGGATAAAAATGTGGAACAAAATTCAAAATTTTAAGACAGACCAGGCATATTGGTCTAATAATGACTGGTGGAACTCCCCTTAAGTAAGACAATGAACTCACCCCTGTGGCTGAACTTTCAGCCAAACAATAGATAATCCTATAAGGTTGTTGTTGTTGTTAAGTGCCCTTGAGTCGACCCATAGCGACCCTGTATAGGGTTTTCTAGGAGCAGTTGGTGAGCGTAAACCACAGTTCTTGCAGTTCATATGGCTTTGTAGTCTGGCGCATTAACCCACAGTGCCACACCAGGACTCCACCAGGGAGGTACACAATAATTAGATCAACCACAGGAGATCAAAAGGGCAGCATTTTCCAAGTGATAAAGGAGACAATGATAGGAAGGAAGGGCAGATAAAGGGAAAGGGTAGGAAGGAAGGGATGAAGGGGGAAGAGTGCTGTTACATTGTGAGGATTGCAATCAGTGTCACAAAGCAAAATGTGTGTGAACTGATGAAAGGAAAACCAATTTGTTCTGTAAACTTTCAGCCAAGTCATAATATTTTTATGTAAAAAAGGGTGTGTGGTGCTGTGGGTTAATGCGCCAGACTGCAAAGGTGTTTAAACAGCAAGATTTGTGGTTCAAGCTCACCAGCTACTCCTAGAAAACCCTATACAAGGTCCCTATGCCTCAGAGTTGATTCAATGGCACTTAACAACAACAACAACAATAGGCATTTTGGAGTCCTAGTGTGGCACTATAGAATAAGCACTGGACCACAGGTCTCTTTGAACCACATAGTTGGCAGTTCAATCCCACCAGCCACTCCTCAGAAACCCTATATGAGTCAAAATCCAAACAATGGAACTTAACAACAACAACAACTATAGGCATTTTGTTTGTCTAACCAAATTGTCAATTGAAACTATTATGTTGCTTAGTAAGAATAGAGCTTCTATCAGAGGAAGCTTTACTTATGCTCCATTATTTTCACTTTCCCTTCAAAAATGTTCTAAACACTTACAGAGAGTATCCTAAGCCTTTTCTAATGATTGATGGCATTTCACCTCTTTCTGATAACTTTATATTTCCACGTTATATTCAGTTTTGATCATTTTCATTTTCTTTAATGCATCATCAGATTTATGCTTTGGAGGCATAGTTAAAAGGGTAAATAAGAGTAAATTTTAAGTCAAATACAAAGTTGCACACTCAACACAATGTTGGCTGCAATATAATTCAACTTAAAAAAAGGTGGAAGGCATTCTCCTTCCTGAAGCCTATGAACCACTAAAGCTGCAGAATGTGTTCATGAGTGTCACAAAGAAGTGCATGTGTTTGTTATTATAAACCATTTTATTTACCTCACAAATTTAATACAAGGGTTTTATGGAAGACCACTCTCCTGTCAATTTGATGTACTATGGTGGCTTGTGTACTGCTGTGACCCAGCAGGATCACACATGATGGACAGAGTTCAGCTGAGCTGCCAGAGGAAGACAGACAGGAAGAAGGAGAGGCAGATTGCTTTTGGATGCTTAGCCATTGAAATCCTTATGAATAGCAGTGGAACACTGTCAGGCAGCAGCAGAACATTGAATATTAAAACATGAAGAATAGCATCAGAATATTATCAGATATAGTGCAGGAAGATAAACCCCTCAGGCTGGAATGCACTCAAAATACAACTGGGAAAGAGCTGCCTCCTCAAAATAGAGTTGACCATAATGAAGCAAATGGAGTAAAGTTTTCGGCACATTCATTTGCTGATAGGGCACAACTCAAAATGAGAAGAAAAAGCTACACACATCTATTAATAATGAGAACATGGAATGTACAAAGTATGAATCTAGGAAAATTGGAAGGTGTAAAAAATGAAATGGAAAGCATAATGATTGATATCCTAGGCATTACTGAGCTGATATTGACCATTTTAAGTTTGACAATCATGTGGTCTACTATTCCAAGAATGACAAACTGAAGAGGAATGGCATCACATTCACCACCAAAAAAGAACATTTCAAGATCTACCTTGAAGTATAATACATTCTATGATAGATTAACATCCATATACCTTTGAGGAAGACCAGTTCATAACATTATTATTCAAATTTATACACCAACCACTAATGCCAGTGATGATAAAATTGGAGAATTACACCAACTTATTCAGTCTGAAATTGATGAAACATGTAATCAATATATATTGATAATCACTTGCGATTGGAATGCAAAGTTTGGAAACAAAAAGGAAGGATCAGAAGGTTAGAAAATATGGCATTGGTGATAGAAATGATGTTGGAAATCACATGATAGAATTTTACAAGACCAATGACATATTCATGGCAAATACCTTTTTAAACAACATAAAAGTCCAATACACATATGGACATCACCAGATGGAAAACAGAAATCAAACAGACTATATTTGTGGAAAGAGATGGTGGGAAACATCCATATCATCTGCAAAAATAAGACCAGGGACAGACTGTAGAACAAATCATCAGTTGCTCATATGCAAGTGCAGACTACAACTGAATAAAATTAAAACAAGTCCAAAATATAACCTTAAACATATCCCACCTAAATTTAGAGGTCATCTCAATAACAGTGCTAATACATTGAACACTAGTGGCAGAAGATTAGAATTGTGAGATGGCATCAAGAAAATCATACAGGAAGAAAGCAAAAGGTCATTAAGAAGACAGAAAAGAAGGAAAAGACCAAAATGGATGTCAGAAGAGACTGAAACTTGTTCTCCAGCATAGAGATCCTGAAGCAAATGAAGAAACAAAGAAGTAAATTAGTTTAACAGAATATTTCAAAGGGCAGCTTGAGAAGACAAAGTCAAATAGTTAGAAAACCAAAAGGGAAGAACATGCTCAGCATTTCTTAAGCTGAAAGAACTGATGAAAAAATTCAAGCCTCAACTTGAAATTCTGAAGGATTCTATGGACAAAATATTGAATGATACAGAAAGTATCAAATAAGAGATGGAAAGAATACAGTCACTGTATCAAAAAGAAATGGATGATGCTCAAACATTTCAAGAGATAGCATTTGATCAATAGTCAATGGGTCTGAAGTCCAAGGTACACTGAAGACATTGACAAAGAGCAAGGAGCTTCAGGAACTGATAGAATACAAATGGAAACTTTCAAAAAACTAAGGCATCACTGGAGGCACTCACTCATCTTTGCCAAGGAATTTGGAAGTCACCTAGCTAACCAAATCTTTGGGAGAAGTGTGTGTTTGTGCACATTCCAAAGAGAGGTAACCCAAAGGAATGCAGGAGTATTTGGATAATATCATTACTATCACATGCAAATAAATTTTTGCTAAAGACAATTCAGAAATGGCTGCAACAGAGAACTGACAGGTGACTGCCAGAGGTTAAAACTAGATTCAGATGAGGATGTGAAACAAGAGAGATCATTGCTGATGTCAGATGGATCTTGACTAAAAGCAGAGACAACAAGAAAGATATTTACTTGTGCTTTATGACTTTCAACTGTGTGGATCATGACAAGCTATGGACAATATTGCAGAGAATGAATATTCTTGAACACTTAATTGTGCTCATGAGGAACCTGTACATAGAATAAGAAGCAGTTGTTTGAACAGAACAAGGGACACTGGGTGATTTATAATAAGGATAGTGTGCACAAGGTTTATATTCTTTCACCATACTTATTCAATCTATATGCAGAGCAAATAATCCAAGAAGCTGGATTACATGAAGAATGTGGCATCAAGACTGGAGGAAAACTGATTAATAATTTGTTGCATGCAGATGATTCAACCTTGCTTTCTGAAAGTGAAGAGGACTTAAAATACTTACTGATAAAGATCAAAGATCACAGCTTTCAGTATGGATTGCACCTCAATATAATGAAAACAAAAATCTTCCCAACTGGAACAATAAATAACATGATAAGTGGAGAAAAGTTTAATTTCTTAAAGGCTTCATTTTGCTTGGATCTACTATCAACCCTCATCGAAACAGCAGTCAAAAAATCAAATGATGTATTGCATTAAGCAAATCTGTTGCTCAAAACCTCTTTAAAGCGTTTAAAGTGTTATAGGACTAAGGAAAGCCTGACCCAAGATATGGTATTTTCACTAGCTTCATATGCATATGAAAGTTGGACAATAAATAAGGAAGACCATAGAAGACTTAATGCGTTTGAGTTATGGTGTTAGAGAAGAATGTAAAAAGTACCATGGACTGTTATGCAAAGGCTTTCAATTGTGTGGATCATGAAAAGCTATGGACAACATTGAGAAGCATGAGTATTCCAGAACACTTAATTCTACTCATGAGGAATCTGTACCTGGGCCAAGAAGCAGTTGTTCGAACAGAACATGGGAACACTGAATGTTTTAAAATTAAGACAGGTGTGTGACAATGTTGTATTCTTTCACCATATTTATTCAACTTGTATGTTGAGCAAATAATATGAGAAGCTGGGTTATATGAAGAAAAATGTGGCATCAGGATTGGAGGAAGACTTATTAACAACCTGCAATATGCAGATGATACCACAATGCTTGCTGAAAGTGAAGAGGAATTAAAACATTTACTGATGAAGATCAAAGAACACAGCCTTTGGTATGGATCACATCTCAATGTCAAGAAAACAAAAATCCTCACCACTGCACCAATAAACAATATTCTTATCAACGAAGAAAAGATTGAAGTTGTCAAGGACTTCATTCTTCTTGGATCAACTATCAACACTCACGGAAGCAGCAGTCAAGAGATCAGACGACATATTGCATTAGGCAAATCTGCTGCACAGGACCTTTTTAAAGTGTTGAAGAGCAAAGATGTCAGCTTGAGGACTAAGGTGTGCCTGACCCAAGCTATGATATTTTCTATAACCTCATATGCATGCTGAAGCTAGACAGTGAATAAGGAAGATCGTAGAAGAATTGATGCCTTTGAATAGAATTGATGCCTTTGAATTATGGTGTTGGAGGAAAATACTAAAAGTGCCATGGGCTGCCAAAAGGACCAATAGATCTGTTTTGGAAGAAGTGCAGCCAGAGTGCTCCTTAGAGGCCAAGATGGCCAAACTTCGTCTCTCATATTTTGGACATATTGTCAGGAGGGAACAGTCACTGGAGAAGGATATCATGTTTGTTAAGATGGAGGGTCAGAGGAGAAGAGGAAGACCCCCAACGAGATGGATTAGCCAGGTGGCAGCATCGATGGACTCAAGTGTGGCAACAGTAGTGAGGTTGGCCCAGGATTTGACATTGTTTTGTTCTGCTGTGCATAAGGTTGTTCATTATGAGTTGATGCCGACTCAATGGCACCTAACAACAACAACAACAATGGACTGCTAGAAGAACAAACAAATCTGTCTTGGAAGAAGTACAGCCAGAATGCTTCTTAGAATCCAGGTTGGAAATACTTCATCTCTCATACTTTGGATATATTGTCCAGAGGGACCAGTCCATGAAGAAGGACATCATGCTTGGTAAAGTGGAGGGTCAGTGAATAAAAGGAAGACCCTTCAATGAGATGGATTGACACAGTGGCAGCAACACTGAGTTAAAGTGTAACAATCAATGATTGTGAAGTTGGAGCAGGATCTGACAGGGTTTTGTTCTGTTGTGCATATGATTGCTATGAGTTAGAATGATTTGATGGCACCTAACAACAAAGACAACAATTTAAAGATTAGCTGCACTGTCCAAATGCTTTCCCTGTGTCTCATCTCTCAGATTCCTCTCTAAAGCTATTATGAAACTGTTGTTGTTGTTAAGTGCCACCACTCAGTTACGACTCATAAAGACCCTTATAGGGTTTCCAAGGATCAGCTGGTGGGTTTGAAGTGCCTACCTTATGGTTGGCAGTCCAGTGCTTATCCTACAGCTCCACACCAAGGCTCCATTATGAAACTAGGTGCCAGAAAACATGGCTAACAGTGGAAATGCTTAAGTGACGTTGATAAGTGATAGGAGTTATCATTATTAGTCACTTAAAAATTTGTTTGAAGCAGTACTAGATAATTGAATTTAAGAGCATTAAAATGACCTAGTCAATATCTGGTCTAATAATGCAGTTTCTTTAATTTAACCAAGTTTTCTCACACTCAGATTTTTTCAGTATATCATAGATAATTGGTTTTGAAGACTCTCTAAAAGAATAGACATTCCATGATTACTGGTTTCCTCTCATGAATAAGTAAGTTATACTTCTTTATCTGTGCTTTGTATTTATCAGAATTCTATAAGAACTGCATTTTCATTTATTTATTTTTTTATTTTAAAACTATTATGTTGACTTTAAGTCTAGGGGTTTTAAAGATGTTAGAATTGCACAATTAAGATCTGCCATGAGTCTTGATGTGGGACTGTAGGAATATCACTGGACTGCTAACCACAAGGTTGGTGGTTCAAACCCACAAGCCACTCCTTGGAAACCCTATATAGGGTCACTATGAGTCAGAACTGACTCAAAGACACATAACAAAAACAACAACATGAGGAGTGAAGAGACGGAGGGATTTTGAATCATTGTTGTTGTTAAATGCCATTGAGTCAATTCCGAACCATAGCAACTCTGTATAGTGTTTCCAAGGAGCAGCTGGTGAGCTTGAACTGCCAACCTTGTAGTTCAAACGGCTTTGCAGTCTGGCGCATTAACTCACAGCACCACAACAGGACTCCTTTTCATCATTAGAAGATGCAAATATGTGGGGAAAATGAATTCTAGGCTTCAACTATTTTTTCCATTTTTTTGTACATGCTGCTTGCTCCCTGCATCTGAAACATCAAACCCACATTTATCCTGACTTCAAATGTAAATTTAGATATCATTTTAAGATGACTTTCTTGATCTCTCAAGTCTGGGTTCAATTCCCCTCTTAAAGATTTCAGCAAAGCCTCATACTTGTTTACTGCCTTGTATTGTAATTGTGTTAACCTATTCTTCACTATAATGAATCCTGGTGTGGTGCCATAGGATATGTACTAGACTGCTAACTGCAAGGTAGGAGGTTCAAACCTACCAGCTGCTCCTAGGAAACCATATACAAAGTTGTTGTGAGTAGGCACTTAACAACAACTTAAAGTCCTCAATGTAGAGTTACCCTAACTGATTCCATTTTTGAATCATGACTATCCCCTGCATGTTCAAATCCTGCCAGAATGGAAAAGTTTTAAGTAGGAACTTTCTCAGCTGCGCCTCCCCTCCCCATCCTAATCATAGCTTATTTTTGCTTCTGTGTAACAGCTAATGCATACATCCAACCCCTGGTCTCTCAAGATAACTGTCCCAGCAGATGAACCCCTAGCCCCACCCTAATGTCTTGTGCATATACCTTACCCCTGGTTTGTGCAAGATAATGTCAGACTGCCTATGTATAAATAATCTGAAAAATTGTGTTAGGGCTGCAGGTTTTCCCATGCTTAGAGAGACTATAGTCACTGGCCAGCTAAAAAAGTTTTCTTTGCTGATTCCGTGAGTCTTGTGTGGTCATATAGGTAAACAGAGGCACAACACCAGCAGTTATAACTCAAACAGGTAAGTTATAAATATGTTGGCTGCATTAATGAATGCATGAATGAACAATGAATTAATTGAATGGAGAATGCCAAATCTTTGAGAAGTCTTCTCCCACTATTCTGTGATCCCCACACCCCCCAGATATTTTCCAATCCATTTTCATTTGCAAAACAGCTTAGTGAGGTGTAAGGCAGGGCTTGATGGTGGCTTGGGTGCAGGTGCAGTGAAATTCGTACTCAACAATTCCAAAGAATACCAGGCAGAGCAGATCCAGGACAGGGCTCCAAAACTCAGAACTACATAAGTATAAATATTTAAAAAGTATGAAGACTTATAGCTAGTGGAACTTGAAGCAGAAGTAAGAAATCACATACTTATGAACAGCAGCCCAGAGCCGAAAACTTGGGTGAGACCAAATGGCAAGACAAAATGGGGGAATAAACACACCATGGAAAAATGCCATGGGAATCTCAGAGTAAAGGTGAATAATACACTTTGTCAGTTTTGCATTGTTCTGATTTTCTTTTTATTTGGTATCTGTTCATTGGCACCCCCACTGTTTGTGCACCTCCATTCTGAAGACTAGAGGGGGTGCCTGAGCCAGTGGACACCCCTCACCATCACCCTCACCACTGGTGGATTATTCTGTCATGCATGCGCACAGATACTCTCAGCCCAAGAGCTGGCTCTGAACTGTTTTTGTTTTTTGTTTTTAAATGTGGGAAAGGCCAGTACAGGGGTGTGGAGAGGGAAAGAGAGTTTATAAACAAAACTGGCCAAAAATTAAATTAAATCCTGAGGTACAGCATAACAACCAACAGTGGCATCTTGAAATCTCTCAGGCAGCTTTGAAGGCAAGAAGCTGAAGAGAAGACATTAAAGTCATACTCATATTAGGCTATAGTTGTTGTTGTTTTTCATCTCTCCCACATCTCCCATTTCTGTGATTATAGACTACAGTATTCAGTCTACTTTTATTTTTTGTTGATGGTGGTGTTTATTATTATTAATATTATTATTATCATTATTTTTCTGGTGCCGTTCTGATGTTTTATGCTCCCCATTCTACCTTTGGGGACTCTTTCTCTCCCTATATTACCCAAGAAGAGACAGCACTGCCACCATATAGTCAAGCTACAATCACACTCTATAAAACACCAAAAACCAGGCAAGAAACAATACCAACTACCATATACCAAAGAGGCAGACAACACCTGTGAAAGTTACTCTGAGTTAAGCAATAAGAAGGGCAAAAAGGGAAGCACACATCCTGATCACATCTCCCTGGAAGCAATCAGAAAGCATAAAAAATACCAAACACATACTTAATTAAGTATTAAGGCCACAGATAAACACTAAACATGTCCAATAAGCAAAAGCAGATGACCAGACACAAGATAAAATGTCTGAGACAAATGACCTAGAGGTAAAACTGAACTACATTCTAGAAGGAGGGCAGACCTTGGAAATGCCTGAGAAGGAATTCAGAAAAACGATCATGAAATATTTAAGAACATTTTACAATGGTGTTGAGAAAAATAAGGAATAAGTCAGGAAAGCATGACAGGAACAATAAAATAAGATAGATACAGCATTGGAAACAATTCAAAACCTACAGAAAGAGGTCCAAATGATCAATAATAGGATGTCAGAAATAGACAATAGACTGAAAGGGCAAAGGAGTAGAACAAAAGAGATGGAAGGAAGAACCAGTGAGCTGGAAGACAAATCTCTCAACACCATTAAGATAGAAGTGCAAACAGACAAAAGGATTAAAAAAATCTGAAGAAGGTCTACAGCTCATGTTGGACAACATGAAGAGGAATAACTTAAGAATTATCAGCATTCCAGAACAAAAAGAATCACACAAGTCCACAGAGGAAATTACTGAAGAACTGCTCGAACAAAATTTCTCTAATATCCTGAAAAGTGAAAAGATAAACATTTAAGAAGCTCAATGAACTCCAGGAAGGATAGACCCAAAAATAAAATCACCGAGACATATCATAATCAAGTGCTCCATATTCAAAGATAAGGAAACAATCCTGAAAGCAGCTACTGAAAACAGAAATGTTACATACAAAGGCAAGCAAGTCAGATTCAGTTTGGATATCTCAGCAGAAACCATGCAAGAAACAAGTCAATGGGGAGACATATATAAAACCCTGAAAGAAAAAAAAAACCTCCAGACAAGAACCCGTTATTCAGCAAAGCTATCAATCAAATACAATGGTATAATCAAAACATCACAGGATAAACAGAAGCTAAGGAATTTTGCCAAAGCCAACCCTGTGCTACAAAACATCCTAAAGGGAGTTCTGTGGACTGAGACCCAACAAGAAGAGACAACAACCAGATTTAACATATGTGGCATAACCTCCCAGAATTAAATGACAAAAGGAAGAGTTTAGAACAGAACAAAACTATAAGAACAAACTCAGAGAATCTGGGAGGGCAGTCTATGATCAAAACAATTACATTGTAAAAGAAGGAAAACATGTAGGAACAGAGATCCCAATGGTGAGAAGGTCAGGTGGATTACAGGATAAAATAGACTGCACTAAATGGAGAGAAACCTTAATGGACTATAAGGCAACCGCAAAGAAAATGAACACTTCACAACATACCAAGAAAATAAAAATCCAAGAAGAACATGGAAACATTAAAACTATGAGGAAATTCATAAGAAAGAACACAAATAGCATAAACTCAGCAAAGGAAGACACACAGAACAAAGAAAGCAGCAACACCACAAAAAAACAAACAAACATAATGGCAGCAATTAATCAATACCTATCAATAATTACACTGAATGTAAATGGATTAAATGCACCTGTTAAGAGACAGAGGGTGAGAGAATGGATAAGAAAAC
>NW_006408685.1:4386202-4387416 GCF_000296735.1 Chrysochloris asiatica | reverse complement strand
GTGAATTCACAAAGTTCTAAGAAACAAATGAGAACAAAAATACAACATACCAAAATCTTTGGGACACAACAAAAGCATTGCTGACAGGAAAATTTATGCAATAAATGCACACATCCAAAAAGAAGGAAGAACCAAAATTAACACATTAACACAGCATCTACAATTAGAAACAGACCAACAGAGGCAACCTACAGCCACCCAAAGAAAAGAAATAATGAAGTTTAGAGCAGAAATAAATCAGATAGAAAACAGAAAAACTATAGAATCAACAGGACAAGAAGCTGGTTCTTTGAAAAGATTAACAAAATTGACAGATCATTAGAAAACCTAACAAAAGAAAAGAGGGAGAAGACACAAATAACACACATAATAAACCACATGGGCAATGTCACAACGGAACCAAAGGAAATCAAAAAGATAATAACAGAATACTATATAGAGTTGTACTCCAACAAATTAGAAAACTTAGAAGAGATGGATAAATTTATAGATAAACACAACCTACCTAAACTTACACACAGTGAAGAAGGAAACCTGAACAGACCCATAAAAAAAGAAAAAATTGATCAGGTCATCAAAAACTTCCAACCAAAAAAAGTCCAGGCCCAGATGGCTTCACTGGTGAGTTCTAAGAAACATTCAGGGAAGAACTGTCACCAATTCTACTCAAATTATTCCAGAAGATACAGGAAGATGGAAAACTTTCTAATACATTTTATGAAGCAAGCATAACCCTCATACCAAAACCAGGGAAGGACGTCACTAAGAAAGAAAATTATAGACCAATATCGCTCATGAACATAGATGAAAAAATTCTCAACAGAATCCAGTAACAAATCAAAAAGATAATATACCATTATCAAGTGGGATTCATATCAGGGAAGCAAGAATGGTTCAACATTAGAAAAATGATCAATGTTATCCACCATATAAATAAGAAAAAAGAAAAAAAAAAACACATGATCCTATCAAATGATGCAGAAAAAGCATTTGACAAAATCCAACATACATTCCTGATAAAAAGACTCAACAAAATAGGAATTGAGGGAAATTCCTCAACATAATTAAGAGCATATATACAAAACGAACAGCCTACATTACTCTCAATGGAGAGAAACTGAAAGCGTTTCTTCTGTAAACATGAACTAGACAAGGATGCCCTTTGTCACCACTCCTATTCAATATTGTGCTGGAAGTCTTAGCAAGAACTATAC
>NW_006408685.1:4381694-4383247 GCF_000296735.1 Chrysochloris asiatica | reverse complement strand
AGAAATGTTCATGATCACTAGCCATTAGAGAGATGCAAATCAAAACAACAATGAGATATCATCTCACACCAGCAATAACAGCAAAGATTTAAAAAAAAAAAGTAGAACACTCCTGCATTGCTGGAGGGATTGAAAAAATGGCCCAACCTCTCTGGAAAGCAATATGGTGCTTCCTCAGAAGGTTGGAAATACAAATACCTATGATCTAGAAATTCTGCTACTTGGTATTTACCCACAAGAAATATAAATCATAACACAAGTAGATATATGCACATCACTGTTTATGGCAGCACTATTTACAATAGCAAAAAGATGGAGACAGCCTAAGTGTCCATCAACTGAAGATTGGATAAACAAACTGTGGTTCATAAACACAATGGAATATTATGCTACCTTGAAGAATGACAAGGAAGCTGCAAGTCACTGCATAACATGGATGAACCTTGAGGACATTATGTTGAGTGAAATTAGTCAGTCACAAAAGGAGAAATATTGTATAGGACTATTACTGTAAAAGACTAAGAAAAATAACCCATACTAAAGCGGGAGGGACCTTTGTTGGTTGCTTAGATTTGGGGGGTGGAGTGAGGGGAGAGACGGGAAGGGGGAGCACAGGGCAGGGAATAGACACAGGATAGTTTGGGTGCTAGTGAGGGGGGCAATATACAAGAAGGGAGAGGGGAATGGAAGAGCAAAGAGGATGGGAGAACAGTTAGGCAGGTTTGCATTGGCTAAGTGGGACATAGGTAAATAATGATGTACGAACAACCTTGAAACAACAAGGCTCTGGGATACAGGGATTGAGACATGGTTGAAATGAGGAAAAGGGAGAAAATAATGTTAAGATGCTTGGCTGTCTTTTGAATCTTGGTTTTCTTTGTGTTACATTATAAAATAGACACTGGAGGGGGAGAGAAAGGAATAGCAGATATATCACCATAGAAATCTTGTAATTCCATCTTCTGCCTATAACTGATTGGAACACCCAAAATGGGGCTACAATGTGCCCAGTGAAGGAGGCTTCCTGCAGAGGCTCTGCATTACATAAGACTATAGGTGGAATCCTGAACAGCATACAGAATCTTCAGAGGTGGGAAATTTCCTCTTGAAAGCATGGGCAGACCAACCTGGAGTGGCTAGAAGAACAGAAGATACTTCTTGAAAGAAAGACTGACAGGAAAAATACAAAACAATAAAAGCAGACCAACTGATTACTACAAGAACAAGCAAGTTGCTCACCCAGGAGACATCAAGGTAAGTGGTTGGGTCCTCTCAGAACAAACCCCCTTCCAAGACTAAGACTCAATGGGAATACACACTCTGATTGATGACCACATTTGTCACCGATAAGGGGCAGTGAGGGAAAAACAGCAATGAAGCTGCGAGCTAAGCCCTACAACATTCAATAGCCTTTTGTGAACCCAGGTGGATCCCTGGTTGGCCAGCAGTGTGGCAAGACCTGGGGACTCTTGGGCCCAGATTCAGTGACATAGCCACAGAGGACTAGAGTGGAGAGTGAAGCATCCAGCTGATAAGAAGAGAGGGCATATGCA
>NW_006408685.1:4379800-4381539 GCF_000296735.1 Chrysochloris asiatica | reverse complement strand
AGAACTCAACTAGAAGAAGAAAGAAGAGGAAAAAAAGAACAATCTGATACAATTTGATGAACTTGACCTATACCTATGGATGCAGTAGCTCAAAAGAGAACAAATCTTTAAAGCAAGGATCATTCCCACCCCCTCCATACACAGAGTAGACAGGGATGGGCAATTTGGATATTAGCTACCCAATATGGCGGGGGTGGGGGTACAAGGAGCTCTGGTAGCGTAGTGGTTACGAATCGGGCTGCGAACTGCAAGGTCAGCAGTTCGAAACTACCAGCTGCTCCACGGGAGAAGGATGAGGCTTTCTGCTCCCGTAAAGATTATCAGCCTCAGAAACCCTGTACAGGGTCGCTATGAGTCGGAACCGATTCCACGGCACACAACAACAACAACAAGGCCAAGAAGTGACTGGCTTACAAGCTTTCAAGAGGGAACCTAGATCCAGAGGGCGTGGAGGAATCTAGAATCTCCACTGAGTACTGTCCAATCTGTCTAGGCGGGGCTGATGAAAGGAAATGCGGATAGGTCTTTGATACAATAGTGAATAATTGTTATCAGGACTGATTGTGAGGGTTGGAAATGTAAAGGTAGATGTTTTGTAGCAAGGAGGGGAGTGATTAACTTTGCAGTCTAGGAGCGGAGGTCCCTGGGATCATCAAGGGAGAAGAGCAGAGAACAGAAACCTACCCTGAGAAGCAGTGATGCCAGAGATGAAGGCAGAGATGATGAATTGGAGAGATGGAGAGGCTGGGGATTATAGACCCAGAGACTGAGAGGGGCTGTGTGCTGATGACCAGTGGGCAGGCTTGCAGTGTATACCCTTTGCTTGGTTGATCATGCATGGAGGTTATTGTAACCATGGCAATGAAATGATATACGATTATATAGGATTAATATAAAACTAATGTTCTCCCATTTAAACTATCACATAATTCACAATAAAACTTAAAAAAAAAAAAAAAAGCTTAGTGAATGGTGAAGTGTTAACTTTATTTTTTTTCCCCCCAAATCAATTGCTTGTTTTTATGTAGTCAGTGGTTTAGAGGATTTCTAAAACTAGTTTCAACTAGAGACTAAGGGTGACAGCTATTGAAATTAATTTTCACACTTAATAGTAGAAACCATTTGCAGGGGATGGAAAGCATTATTTTTTTCTGCCTCCTGGCCCCAGCTCAGCCCAACATACTTAAAGTAGTGTAATTAATTATAAAGATAAGATTTAATTGTAAGTGGCCCTTTTGTTGCTTTTAAGTGCCACGGTCTCAGTTCTAAATCAAAGTGACCCTGTATAGAGTTTCCAAAATTTTAAATCTTTGCAGGAGCAGAAAGCCTTATCTTTCTTCTGGTCTTCTGTAAGTGATTCTACTTGTCAATAAGTCAATTGCATGTATTTTCTAATTGCTACAATTTTGATAACTACTTTGCACAGGGCTTTTGTTTTTTTTTTTTTTCATTTTTTAATCATAAATGACTCATGAATGTACTACTCGAGACGATATAGCATGCTGTGATTTGTCAGTCTGAGCAATGTACATGCATACAAATTAAAAACTTGTTTAGTTGGGTGTGTCTGGCATTCATGAAAACTTATTCTTATTCACATGCTGTGCAATCAAATTAAGAACTTTCGTACAAAAATCCTATGATAGAAATTGGTACTGGGAATTAGGTTTTAGTAAAGTATCTTTATCATAACTAAGCTTCTTATTACCAATAATAACTTAAATTTCACTTTAAGAACA
>NW_006408685.1:4368761-4379665 GCF_000296735.1 Chrysochloris asiatica | reverse complement strand
TTGTTAAGTGCCGTCGAGTCGGTTCCGACCCATAGCGACCCTGAACAGGGTTTCTGAGGCTGTAAATCTTTACGGGAGCAGAAAGCCTCATCTTTCTATATATAAAATCTACCTTTACCACCTCATGTAATCCAAAAATAGCATGGAAAATCCTTTATAATATTTTGTAAAATGAATGAACTCTTCTCTTATGACACTGCTAAATCAGAACACCTGGAGGAAGTCGGTTAGGGCATTTGTTGATCAAATCAGCAATTATATTTTATTATACATTAACACCTTAACACAATAGCATAGATTCAAAATCCTGATACAAAATTCATATGTAATACATGAGTATCACAGAGATAAAATAACATGTGATTATATGAACAAACTTTTAATTCGTGATTTACTGGTATGGTCCAAATTTCTCCTGTAAGATATAATTGTTGTTGTTCTTATTAAGTGCTGTCAAGTCATTCCTACACATAGAAATCTTGTATAGGGTTTCCAAAAAGCAGCTGTTGGGTTTGAATCACTGACCTTGTGGTTAGCAGTCCAGTGGTGATCCTATAGTGCCACACTTGGACTCATAATTCGATTTTTGTTGTTGTTATTTAGTACATGAAGTCGATTTCAACTCATAGCACCCTGGAATAGGGTTTCTGAAGAGCAGTTGGTGGATTTAAACTGCCAACCTGGTGGTTCGAAGTCCAGTGTTGATCCTACAGCACCACACCAGGAGACATGAAATTGTTATAAAGAGTTTTTAATCTTTTCAGATAATTTGGGTGTCTTCATCAAAGAAGTTAAAAGAATGATTTCTAAAGCTTTGTAATTTGCATTCTATTTATATGCCTAGAAATCCTGATATGGAGCTGTAGGATCAGCACTGGACTTCTAACCACAAGTTTGGTGGTTCAAACTCACCATTGGCTCTTTGGAAACCCTAAATTAACAACAATATATGCCTAGAGGAATACTGAGGTGGTGTTGTAGGATAAACACTGGATTGCTAACTGCAAGGTCAGTGATTCCAATCCACCAGCCACTCCTCAGAAATCCTTTACAGGGTCACTATGAGTTAGAACCTATTCAATGGCACTTAACAACAACAACAAAAATATGCTTAGAGAGTGATGCATGTGCAGAAAAGCCAGGGAACAATGAATATATGTTGACTAGAAAAAAATATATGTGTATTTCTGAGGTATCACAATTCTTTCAAATTTGATTGTTCCTAACATAATACATAAGGAGCTCTGGTAGCATAGTGGATTACAAGCTGAGCTGCTAATCGCAAGGTCATCAGTTCGAATCTACCAGCTGCTCTGCAGGAGAAAGATGAGGCTTTCTGCTCCCATAAAGATTTACAGCCTCAGAAATCCTATATAGAGTCGCTATAAGTCAAACTGACTCCACAACATGCAACAACAACAACATAATATACATGTATAGTCACTGGTGTTGTTGTTAAGTACCAATGATTCAGTTCCAATGCATGTGACTTTTTATAGGGTTTTTAAAAAGCAACTGGTGGGTTTGAACTATTGATCTTTAGGTTAACAATTCAGTGCTTATTCTATAGCACCATACTAGGACTCCGTATTACAAAAACATCTTGACATTTCTAATAACCCAGATATGCAAAATGTAATATAGTTTCTTCCTTCTTCAACCCCCCCAAAAAGGGCTGCTATTGACTGAAATACTATTTCTGCTTAAACTATTTCTAGTTTGATACTGAATAAAAACTAATTATTCCTAATTTTATTTAATCTACTTGTCAGTATTTTAAATATCAGAGAAAATGTGTGGCCAATTGATGGCTTCATTAAAATGGCTATAATACTTTGTTTCTCTTCACTGTCTTCTCATACCAAGCACCACTTAAAAGTAACTCACTGAAGCCCTTCATTGGTACAAGTGAGTGAGTATTGCTCAAAATCTGTTTTGTTTTGAAGAACAAAAAAAATTACAGTCTAATAATTTCCAAATAGATCCTCTTGTTTTCTTCTAAGGAGCTCCATTAGTGAAGGGGTTATACACTTGGCTGCTAACTTGAAAGGTCAGTGGTTTGAACCCACCAGCCAGTCTATGGAAGAAATACAAGGAAATCTGATTTGGTAAAAGATTTACACCTTTGAAAAACCTATGAGACAGTTCTACACTGTCCTGCAGTTTCTGTGAGTCAAAATTGACTCTATACTAACTGCTGGAGGTTTCTACTGTGCACACATACTGACCTGCACAGCAAAGGCTACTGGACAGTTGGCTATGGTTTTATTTTTGTTTTTGTGTAGTGGTTTTTGTCTATGCTTTTATATTGTTTCTGTTTTGTGTCCTTTTGGTTTCACTTTTTTCCTAGGGGTGGAAGCTTTCTCTCCCTATGTTACCCAAGAAGAGACAGCAAACATGGCCATATAGTGAAAATACAAGCATACCCCATAATATCCAACCATCCAGACAGGAGCCAATACCAGCTGTTAGACATTACACAGATAGCCAACATTTGCTAAGATAGCTTACAGCTGAGTAATAAGAGACGTGAAAAGGGAAGCCTATCTCCAGATCACATTGACCAGGAGACACTCAATAAGCTTAACAACACAGCAACGCACATTCATTTGATCATTGAAAATGCATCTAACTATTGGAAATGTCCAAGAAAAAACAACAAAAGATCTCAGAACATGTCCCAAAATAGAAAAGAGTAACTGAGACAAATGAGGTGGAGGCAGACATAGTTTTTCCATTAGAAGAAGAGCAGACTTTGGATATGCCTGAGAAGGAACTCAGAAGAATGACATGGAGACGAATCCAAATGCTCCACAGAGGGGTGGAGTAAAATAAGGAAGAAGTCAAGAAAGTGCTGCAGGAGCAAGCAAACAAGATAGATATAGTATCGGAGACAATTCAAAACCTGCAATAAGAGATCCAGATGATTAATAATAAAATATCAGAAATGGACAATACACTGAAAGGACAAAGGAGTAGAAATGAAAAGATGGAAGCCAGAATGAGTGAACTGGAAGACAAATCTCTCAATACTGCTAAGATAAAAGAGCAAACAGAAAAAAGTCTAAAAAAATCTGAAGACAGTCTAAGATTCATGTTGGATTCTGGAACAGGAAGAATAACAGAAGTTCACAGAAGAGATAGTTGAGGATCTTCAGGAAGAAAATTTCCCTAACATCTTGAAGTATGCGAACATAAGCATTTAAGAAGCTGAATGAACCCCAGGAAAGACAGACCTCAAAAGAAAATCACCAAGACATATCATAATCAAGCTCTCTGAAATCAAAGACAAGGAGAGAATCCTAAAAGCAGCCAGGGAAAAGAGAAATGTTACATACAAAGGCATTTAAATCAGATTAAGCTGTCACCTCTCAGCAGAAACCATGAAGGCAAAAAGGCAATAGGAGACATATATAAAACCCTAAAATAAAATTTTAAAAACCTGCTAAACAAGAATTGTCTGCCCAGCAAAACTGTCAATCAAATACAATGGTGCAATCAAAGCTTTCCAGGATAAACAGAAGCTAAGAGACTTTGTCAAAGGCAAAACAACGCTTCAAAACATCCTAAAGGGAGTTCTTTGGAATGAAAACCAACGAAAGCAGACAACAACCAGAGATTGAGAGGTGTGGCAAAACCATCCAGAATTCAGTCGACAGATAGCAGTGTCCAGAACAGCACAAAATTGCAACAATGAATTCAGAGAACCTGGAAGGTCAATCAAAGATCAAAACAATAACATTGTCAAAGAAGGGGAAAATATAGGAACAAAGATCCAGGTGGTGAGGAGGTCATGTAGATTGCAAGACACAATAACTGTCTTAAATGGAGGGAAAGTTAATAGACGATAGAGTAACTCCAAAGAAAGTTAATACTTCACCATGAAAATGAAGATCCAAGCTGAACAAGGAAACAATTAAGCTAAGAAGAAACTGACAAGAAATAGCAAAAAAACAAACAAACAAAAAACACATCAACACAATAAGGCATGCAGAACAAAGGAACGAACAGCATCACAAAAAATTAACATAATTATAGCAATTAATTCATACCTATCAATAATTACACTGAATGTCAATGGATTAAATGCACTAGTGAAGAGACAGAGAGTGGCAGAATGGATAAGAAAATAAATCCCTTCAGTATGCTGCCTTCAAATGACACCTTACACACAAAGACAAAAACAGACTTAAAGTTAAAGGATGGAAAAAATATTCCAAGCTAATTGCAATAAAAAACGAGTAGGAGCAGAAATACTAATCACCAGTAAAATAAACTTTAAGGCAAAAATCATCATAAGAGAGTGAAGTGTCCAGCTGATAAGAAGAGAAGGCATATGCATAAGAACACCCACACTGGCAGATAATACCCACTTGTCCTGGCTTCAATGACTGGATGATCAGAGCTCAACCAGAAGTAAAAAGAAGAGGAAAAAAAAAAAGTATTCTCATACAATTTGATGAACTTGACCTACACCTATGGAAGCAGTAGCTCAAAAGAGGGAACAAGTCCTAACAGCACGAATCACTCCCACACCCTCCACACACAGAATAAACAGGGATGGGCAACTTGGACATTGGCTACCCAAAATGGGGGGTGGGGGGCTACAAAGGCAAGAAGTGACTGGCTTACAAGCTTTCAAGAGGGAACCTAGATCCAGAGGGCCTGGAGGAAGGTAGAATCTCCAGTGAGTAGTATTCAATCTAACTAGCCGGGGCTGATGCAATGAAATGCAGACGGGTCTCTTGTGATACAATAGTGAATAATAGTTATCAGGACTGATTGTGAGGGTCGGGAATGTAAAGGTAGACGTTTTATAGCAAGGAGGGGAGTGATTAACTTTTCAGTCTAGGAGCGGAGGTCCCTAGGACCATCCAGGGAGAAGAGCAGAGAGCGGGACCCTACCCAGAGAAGCAGTGATGCCTGAAATGGGGCCAGAGATGATGATGTGGAGCGATGGAGCAGCTGGAGACTTTAGATCCAGAGAGGGAGAGTGACTGTGTGCTGAATACCTGAAGGGCACGGGGGAAGGACTGCATGGAGGGGATTGTAACCATGGCAATGAGACGATATACGATAGAATGAATGTAAAACCAATGTTCTCCCATGTAAACTATCACATAATTCACAATAAAACATTCAAAAAAAGCATCATAAGAGATAAAGAAGGACACTATCTCATGATTAAATGGTCAATTGAGCAAGATGACATAACCATAATAAATATCTATGCTCCCAATGAAAGAGCACCAAGATATATAAAGCAAGCCCTACTACAACTGAAGAAAGAAATAGGTAAATCTACAAATACAGTGGGGGATTTTAATATACCATTTTCAAAAAGGATAGAACAAACAGAAACAAACTTAACAAAGATACAGAGGAACTAAACAGTACAATCAACCAACCTCATAGATGTGTACAGAACATTCAACCCAACAACAGCACAATACACATTCTTTTCCAGTGCACATGGAATATTCCCCAGAATTGACCATGTGTTAGGTCACAGAGCAAGCCTACATACATTTATAAACATCAAAATACTACAAAGCATCTTTTCAGACCATAATGCTATAAAACTAGAAACCAACAATAAGAAGACCAAGGAAATAAATTTGAATACATGGAAACTGAATAACACCCTGCTGAAAAGTGACTGGGCAGTAGAAGAAATTAAATATTAACTCACAAAGTTCCTAGGAACAAATTAGAACAAAAAGACAAGATACCAAAATCTTTGGGACATGGTGAAAGCAGTGCTAAGAAGATTATTTATTGTAATAACTGCACATATCCAAAAAGAAGACAGAACCAGAATCAATACATTAACACAGCATCTACAACCATTAGAAACAGACCAACAAGGGAAACCTACAGTGACCAAAATTTAAAAAAATAATAATAATAAAGATTAGAGCATAAATAAATGAGATAGAAAACAGAAAAACTATAGAAACAACAGTACAAGAAGCTGGTTCTTTGAAAGGATTAACAAAATTGGCAGACCATTGGCAAACCTAACAAAAGAAAAGAGGGAGAAGACACAAATAACACACATTAGAAACCACATGCGTGATGTCACAATGGAACCAAAGGAAATCAAAAGGATAGTAACAGAATTCTATGAAAAGTTGTACTCCAACAAACTTAAAAAAATTAGAAGAGATGGATACATTTTTAGAAAAACACGACCACCTAAACTTATACAGAGTGAAGAAGAAAACCTGAACAGACCCATTACAAAAGAAGAAATTGATCAGGTCATCAAAAAACTCTCAACCAAAAGAAGTCCAGGTCCAGATGGCCTCACTGGTGAGTTCTACCAAACATTCAGGAATGAGCTGTCACCAATACTACTCAAATTATTCTATAATATAGAAGAGGATGGAAAGCTTCCTAATACATTTTATCAAGCATAACCCTCATACCAAAACCAGGGAAGGACAACTCTTCGTAAGAAAAATTATAGACCATGAACATAGATCATGAACATAGATGCAAAATTTCTCAACAAAATCCTCGCCAACAGAATTCAAAAGCACATCAAAAAATTAATACATCATGATCAAGTGGGAGTCATATCAGGGATGCAAGGATGATTCAACATTAGAAAAAAAAAAAAATCAATGTAATCCACCTATAGATAAGAAAAAGGAAAAGAACCACATGATCATATCAATTGATGCAGAAAAGGCATTTGACAAAATCCAACATCCATTCCTGATAAAAACATTCAATAAAGTAAGAATTGAAGGGAAATTCCTCAACATAGTTAAGAGCATATATACAAAATCAAGAGCCTACATTACTCTCAATGGAGAGAGATTGAAAACCTTCCCTTTGCGAACAGGAACCAGACAAGGATGCCCTTTGTCACCACTCCTATTCAATATTGTGCTGGAAGTCTTAGCCAGAGCATACAGCAAGATACGGAAGTTAAAGGCTTCCAAATGGGAAAGAGGAAGTAAAACTCTATTTGCAGATGATATGATCCTATACGTAGAAAACCCCAAAAGACTCAGTAAAAAAGCTACTAGACCTAACTGGAAGATTCAGCAAAGTAGCAGGGTATAAGATCAACATACAAAAATCAAATCAGTTGGATTCTTATATACTAATAATGACAGTGCTGAAAAGGACATTAGGAAAGTAATACTATTTATAATAGCTGCCCAAAGGATGAAATATCAAGGAATAAATGTAACCATAGAAAGAAAGGACCTATACAAAGTAAACTACAAAACACTAATATAAAATTGACTAGCAGTAGGTTTTTATTTTCTTTTGGAGCCTCTCACCTAAAACTGAACAAAAAATTCTGAATGGATTAATGCACAAATGAAATGGAGGAAGAAATACTGATTGCCCCTCATAAGCTGTATGTCAAGGACAACTGTGAGATTTATGTTATGAAATCTTGTCACATTCTTCATTTTAAGTATAATTTGTTGTTGTTTGTTGTTAAATGCCATTGAGATGGTTTTGGCTCATAGTGACTCTGTAGGGTTTCTGAGGAGCAGCTGGTGGGTTTAAACCACTGACATTGTTGTTGAAACCAACTTTACAGTTCAGAGCCTATCCTACAGTGCCTCCCAGTATAATAGAACAGAAGTATATATATTTATATTTGTAAACATTTATAAAGTTCAGGGGAAATGAGATGTACTTAAAGTAAACATGAAATCCTAACTTTTAAAAGTAAACTCAACTGAAAATTTACCCCAGATGATACTTCATTAACTGGAGGACAGGCACCTGGTTTTTGCATGTAATGCTATATCATGCCATGTAGATATTGCATGACACAATAAAAATAATCATTAGTAATAACAACAACAATGAATGGCAAGGCCAGCTCCACCTTAACCGAAACCAACTCTAACCAGTTTGGTAAGTTCAAGAGAATGATCTTTGTTACAAAAGTTTATTTCAGAGTTATTTTTGCTGCTACATAATTCCTTCTATGATTAGGGGAACCTCCCTGCTTTTCTCAATTCTCACTTTAGTAATAGCCAAATGTAATTCAACTTCAAGCTTCATTCTCCTTTTAATCCTTTATGATAGGAAACTTCTTAAGCATTTGGATAAAAGGATAGGAAACTCATTAACCATTAAAAGAAATGTAAAAGTTGCAAAACTTAACATAAAACTTTCAATGCAAGCTTATAAAATATATTTCTCCAGTAGGATTTTTTTTTTTACACAAATCTTACATTAAAAGTGCACAACCAAAAGCTTAGTAAATCTCAAACTGTAACATGAATACAAGAAGACAGATAATGCAACACTTCTAGCATTTGAACAGTATTTGGAGGCTCAAAAAATATTCAAGAGGTATGGAAGAAAAATTTGTTTTTCTAAAAGGTGAGTGGACACTCCTTTCTAAAATTTGGTTGAGACTGGATTTAGGCTTAATTCATTTGTTTGTTGTTGTTGTTAAGTGTCATCGAGTCGATTCCAACCATAACGACCCTGTATATGGTTTCTGAGGAGCAGCTGGTGAGATTGAACCTTATGATTCAAACAATGTCGAGATTCAATGCATTAATCCACAGCGCCACACCAAGGTTTAAAATTCAAAGATCTGCCCTGAGCAATATAGATGAAAAGAAATAGCTATTTACCATTCTTCTGTTAGTTTGTCCTACTGTGGTTACTTGTATGTTGCTGTGATGCTAGAAGCTTTGCAAGTGGTATTTTCAATACCAGCAGGGTCACCATCCACCACTCATCTGTCAGTTTGTCATACTGTGGTGGTTTTTGAGTTGCTGTGATTCTGGAAGCTATGCCATGAGTATTTTAAATACCAGCAGGGTCACAAATGATGGACAGGTTTCAGATGAGCTTCCAGATGAAGACAGACAAGGAAGAAATAGAGACGAACTACTTCTGAATATTTAGTCACTGAAAACCTTATGAATAGCAGAGAAATACTGTCAGATATGTGGTTACAAATCAGGCTGCGAACCTTAAGGTCAGTGGTTCGAAACTACCAGCTGCTCCATGGGAGAAAGATGAGGCGTTCTACTCCCGTAAAGATTTACACCCTCGGAAACCCTGTATAGGGTCGCTATGGGTCAGAACCGACTCGACGGCACTTAACAACAACATAGTGCCAGAAAATGAGTCACTCAGGTTAGAAGAAACTCAAAATGCTACTGGGAAAGAGCTGCCTCCTCAAAGTAGAGAGGACTAGAGTGGAGAGTGAAGCATCCAGCTGATAAGAAGAGAGGGCATATGCACAAGAACACCCACACTTGCAGATAATACCCACTTGACCTGGCTCCAATGACTGCATGATCAGAGTTCAACTAGAAGAAGAAATAAGAGGAAAAAATAGAGTAATCTGATACAATTTGATGAACTTGACCTATACCTATGGATGCAGTGGCTCAAAAGAGGGAAAAAATCCTTACTGCAAGGATCATTCCCACCTCCTCCATACACAGAGTAGACAGGGATGGGCAACTTGGACACTGGCTACCCAAAATGGGGTGGGGGGGAGGCTACAAAGGCAAGAAGTGATTGGCTTACAAGTTTTCAAGAAGGAACCTAGATTCAGAGGGCATGAAGGAAGGTAGACTCTTCACTGAGTAGTATCCAATCTGTCTAGGCGAGGCTGATGAAATGGAATGTGGATGGGTCTCTTGTGATACAATAGTGAATATTTGTTATCAGGACCACTTGTGAGGGTTGTAAATGTAAAGGTAGACATTTTGTAGCAAGGAGAGGAGTAATTAACTTTTCAGTCTAGGAGTGGAGGTCCCTGGGACCATCAAGGGAGAAGAGCAGAGAGTGGGACCCTACCCAGAGAAGCAGTGACACCTGAGATGCAGGAAGAGACGATGACGTGGAGAGATGGAGCAGTTGGGAACTTTAGACACACAGAGAGAGAGGGGCTGCCTGCTGACGACCGGGGGGCAGGTTGGTAGTGTATACCCTTTGTGCCGAGAGCCTGCCCCGGCATACTTATTTCAGGGTTTTTTCCGAAGACGTGTGCGGCATCGGCGATTAAGGCATTACAGGGAGTCATGGGTCATGATAAATTCAAAATCTTCTTATTACATGCATTATTCTTCTCATTTCTATACTACTCTACTACTCTACTTCTCTCATTCTTTACTGCCCTGCTCATTTGTTACCCTCCTGCTCATTCTTTTCTCTCCTGCTCATCTCTTCTGCTTCTCTCCCTTCCCCTACTCCTGCTTGCATTCTTTCCTCTCCTGCTCATCACTTCTGCTTCTCTCCCTTCCCCTGCTTCCATTTATTTACTCTCTCTTTCTCTACATTACTTTTATTCTTTTTCTTTCTACACTACTACTCCTAATTATCTACATTACTACTTTCACTACTCCACTCCCCTGCTTCTTCTCTACATTACTCCCTCTGTCCTCCCTCTATTCTTGTCTCATCTCCTCTCCACCTCATATTCCTTCTTCTCTCCCTACTTCTTTCTGCTTCTACTTACTTCTCTCACTCTTGCCTCTACATCTCTTACCTCTCTCCTTTTTTCTACTCCTTTCTTCTACCTCTTTGTTCTATCTTACAACCCCCTAATATACTATTACAGAAAACATTGCATTCATAGTAATCAATGACATCAAGGTACAATCTATCTTGGGGTACATTCCGCATGGTTTACAATTCCTAAATTTACAACAGGGATGAGAAGTTACAGTAAAGACATGATCTCAAGGCATAGGAGACATTCAGGCGCCTTGAAACCTTTTAGTTAAACATTTGATCCTACATAAATCTATTCTTTTCTCTGAGAAGCAAGTTAACCTTCACATATGTTTCTTAACCTTTGCCTGTTAAGTCTTGTTAATTTTAGTTGTTGGGTGCAATTAACTCTCCATTAACTTCTTCCATACACTATCTGTTTATAGCCTACAAAAACA
>NW_006408685.1:4361178-4368345 GCF_000296735.1 Chrysochloris asiatica | reverse complement strand
TAATGTGTGGCTTCTAACTTTTAATAAAAATATACTAAAGTGTAGGAGAGTCAAAGATCTAAAGTAAAAAGGGATACTAATAAAATCATGAATAAATCAGAGAATGATTTAACAAGAGAAAAATTTAACTAGGGGTCTGTGCATAGAAATAACTTTGTGGCTCTGCCATGCAAAGAAAACAATTCATCGTAGCTCTGCTAAAACAATGAATTCTTCTATGCCCAGGTTTCCCCATGTCTCATTTATTTAATTCCTCAATTAATATATCTCTTATTTATTTTAATTCCTTAATTAATTATGGCTGTTGCCACCTTTGGTTGGTTGATGATACATGGAGGTGATTGTAACCATGGCAATGAAATGATATACGATAGGATGAAAGTAAAACTAATGTTCTCCCATCTAAACTATCACATAATGCACAATAAAACATTTTAAAAAAAATTAAAGTTGACCATGTTGACACGAACGGAGTAAAGCCCTCAGGAGTAAAGCCCATGGTGTCTTCATTTTCTGATGGGGCACAACTCAAAATGAAGAGAAACAGCTGTAAACGTCCATTAATAATCAGAACATTAAACGTACAAAATACGAATCTAGGGAAATTGAAAATTGTCAAAACTGAAATGTAACACATAAACATAGATGTCTTAGGCATTAGTGAGCTGAAATGGTCTGGTGTTTTTCATTTTCAATCTGACAGCCACATGGTTTACTATGCCAGGAGTGACAAAGTGAAGATAAATGGTGTTGCATTCATTGTCAAAAAGAATATATCCATATCAGTCATGAGATACAACTATGTCTGTTATAAAATAACATTCATGTGCCTACAGGGAAGACCAGTAAATACTATTATTATTCAAATTTATACACCAACCACTGAAGCAAGTGAGGATGAAATAGAAGAATTCTACCAACTTCTTTAATTTGAAAGAGATCAAACAAGCAATCAAGATATATTGATCATTACTGGTGATTGGAATGCAAAGGTTGGAAACAAAGTGGAAGGATTGGTAGTTGGAAAATATGGCCTTGGTGATAGAAAATATGATGGAGATTGCATGATAGAATTCTGCAAAACCAATGATTTGTTCATTTCAAATAACTTCTGTAGACAGCATAATAAACAACTATACATGAGATAAAATACAAAGAAATCAAATTGACTACATCTGTGGAAAGAGACGGTAGAAAAGCTCCATATCATCATCCAAAACAAGGCCAGGTGCAGATTAGGGAAAAGACCATCAATTGCTCATATGCAAATTCAGGCTGAAGCTGAAGAAAATGAAACCAAGTTCACAAGAACCTATGACCTTGAATATATCCCACCTGAATTTAGAGATCATATGAAGAACAGATTTGATACATTAAACACTAAAGATCAAAGACCAGAAGAGTTGTGGGATGACATCAAGGACATCATACACGAAGAAAGCAAAAAGTCGTTAGGAAGACAAGAAAGAAGGAAAATATCAAAATGGATGTCAGTAGAGACTCTGAAACTTGCTCTCCAGCGTAGAGATTCTAAAGCAAATGGAAAAAATGAGGCGGTCCAAGAGCAGAACAGAAAATTTCGATGGTCAGATCAAGAAGATAAAGTCAAATATTACAATAAAATGTGCAAAGATCTGGAGTCAGAAAACGAAAAGGGAAGAACATGCTCAACATTTCTCAAGCTGGAGGAATTGAAGAAAAAATTCAAGCCTCAACTTTCGTTATTGAAGGATTATCTGGGAAAATTATTGAATCATGCAGAAAGCATCAAAAGAAGATAGAAGGAATACACAGTCACTGTACCAAAAGGAAATGGTTGATGTTTAACCATTACAAGAGGTATCATATGATCAAGAGCCAATGATACTGAAAGAAGAAGTCCAAGGTGCATTGAAGGAATTGGCAAAGAACAAGACTCCAGGAATTGATGGAACAAAAATTGAAATCTTTAAAGAAAGTGAGGCAGTATTGGAGGCACTTGCTCATCTATGCAAGAAATTTGGAAGACAACTATGCAGCCAACCGATTGGAAGAGATCCGTATTTGTGCCCATTCCAAAGAGAGGTGACCCAATAGAATGTGGAAATCATAGGACAATATCTTTGATATCCCATGCAAGTAAAGTTTTACTAAAGGTAATACAGAAATGGCTGCAAGCATACATTGATGGAGAACTTCTAGATGTTCAAGCTGGATTCAGAAGAGGATATCATTGCTGACATCAGATGGTTCTTGGCTGCAAGCAGAGAATACCAGAAATATGTTTGCCTGTGCTTTATTGACTACACAATATCATGACAAGCTATGGACAACATTGTGAAGTATGAGTATTCTGGAACACTTAATTGTGCTCATGAGGAATCTGTACATAGACCAAGAGGCAGTTATTCAAACAGAACATGGGAACACTGAATGGTTGAAAACTCAGAATGGTATGCGACAAGGTTGTACTCTTTCACCATACTTATTCAACCTGTATGCTGAGCAAATATTCCAAGAAGTTGGGTTATATGAAGAAAAATGTGTCATCAAGATTGAGGAAGACTCATTAACAACCTGCAATATGCAGATGATACCACCTTTCTTGCTGAAAGTGAAGAGGACTCAAAATATTTACTGAGGAAGATCAAAGACCACAGCCTTCAGTATGGATTGTGTCTCAATGTAAATAAAATAAAAATCCTCACCACTGGACCAATAAACAACATTCTTATCAATGGAGAAAAGACTGAGGTTGTCAAGGACTTCATTCTTCTTGGATCAACCATCAACACTTATGGAAGCAGCAGTCAAGAAATCAAATGACGTATTGCATTAAGCAAATGTGCTGCACAAGATCTTTTAGAACTATTGAAGGGCAAAGATATCAGCTTGAGGACTAAGGTGTGCCTGACCCAAGCCATGGTATTTTCAATAACTTCATATGCATACAAAATCTAGACAGTGAATAAGAAGACCATAGAAGAATTGATGCTTTTGAGTTATGGTGTTGAGGAGAATACTGAAAGTACCATGGGTTGCCAAAAGAACAAACAGATCTGTGTTGGAAGAAGTGCAGCCAGACTACTTCTTGGAGGCTAGCATGGCCAGACTTTGTCTCTCATACTTGAGACATGTTGTCAGAAGGGACCAGTCACTGGAGAAGGATATCAAGTTTGGTAAGGTGAAGGGTCAGAGAAAAAGAACAAGATCCCTCAGCGAGATGTATTGGCAAAATGGTAGCATCAGTGGGCTCAAGCAGGGCAACAATTGTGAGGTTGGCCCAGGACTGGGCAGTGTTTCATTTTGTTGTGCACAGAGTCACTATGAATTGGTAAAACAGGGTCACCGTGGTGGATAGGTTTCAGTGTAGCATCCAAACTAAAACAGATTAGCAAGAAGGATGGGTATTAGTGAGCTGAAATGGGCTGATATTGGCCATTTTGAATCAGAGAATATGATTTGCTATGCTAGGAACGACAAATGGAAGAGGAATAGTGTCACATTCTTTGTTAAAAAAACACAGTTCAAGATCTATCTTTCAATACAATGGTATCTGTGATAGGATTGCGTAGTGGTTACGAATCACGCTGTGAACGAAAAGGTCAGCAGTTTGAGACTACCAGCTGTCCTGCGGGAGAAAGATGAGGCGTTCTGTTCCTGTAAAGATTTACAGCCTTGGAAACCCTGTACAGGGTCGCGATGAATCAGAACTGACTCCAAGGCACATAACAACAACAACAAAGAAGACCAGAGTCCTGGTGTGGCATTGAAGAATAAGATTGAACTGGTAACTATAAGGACAGAAGTTGAAACCCATCTGTCACTCCTTGGAAACCCTTTACAGGGTCACTATGAGATGGAATGACTCAACAGCACCTAACAACAACTAGGACAAGTAAGAGCAGTTAATATGGCTATTATTCAAATTTATGCACCAACCATTAAAGTCAATTATAAAGAAACTGAAGATTTCTTCCAATTTAATTCTGAAATTACTATGATATGCAATCAAGATACATTAATAATTACTGGGATATGGAATTCGTAAGTTGGAAATAAAGAGGAAGAATGGTAATTAGAAAATATGGCTCTGGTGATAGAAATGGTGCTGAAGATCACATGAGAGAATTTTGAAAGACAAGTGATAGATAATATTATAATACCTTTTTCAACAGCATAAATGGTGACTACACACATAGACCTCCCCAAATGGAATCAAATTGACTACATCTGTGTGAAGAAATAATGGAGAAGTTCAATGTCATCATTCAAAAAAAGAGCAGGAGCCAACTGTGGAATGAACAATCACTAAAATGTAAGTTCAGGCTGAACCAAATAAACATTTTAAAAGTCCACAAAAGCCAAAATATAATCTTATTTCATTGATGTTAAGTGTCATCAAGTTGGTTCCGACTCATAGCAACCCTGTATAGGATTTTCAATGAGCGGCTTGTGAGTTTGAACCATCTACTTTGCAGCTAAAACTGGTGTTGCAGTTGAGTGCTTATCCTATAGTACCACACCAAGACATCCACCTGAATTTTGAGGCAATCTCAAGAATAGATTTGGTGCATTAGACACTAGTGACAGAGAACCAGAGGAGTTGTGGGATGACATAAAGAACATCACACATGAGGAGAGCAAAATGTCATTAAAAAGACAGGAAAGAAAGAAAACACAAAAACGGATGTCAAAAGAAACACTGAAACATGCTAAAAAATGTAGAGACGTTAAAGCAACTGAAAAAAATAATGAAGTTAAAAAGAGTTGACTGAAATTTCAAAGGAAAGTTTGATAAGACAAAAATATTATAATGAAGTATGAAAAACCTGAAGAAAGAAAATCAAAAGGGAAGAAAATGCTTAGCATTTTTCAAGCTGAAAAGTATTTAAGAAATAACTCAAGCCTGGAGTGTAAGGATCCTAAGGGCAAAATATTGAATGACACATAAAGCATGCAATACTGGCCCTTCAGAATCTCAGAAAACTGTAATCATTCATTTTCCAGCTGATGGTTGACTTTTGAAGATTTTCTTGGTTGATGATTGAGAATATTTCCATTCCATAACCTGTGGTTTACTCTCAGGCTTGTAATGACAAATCCATATCTCATCACCAGTAACAATTTTTTTTTAATGTTTTATTGTGAATTATGTGATAGTTTACATGAGAGAACATTAGTTTTACATTCATCCTTTCGTATATCATTTCATTGCATCGCCTCCATGCATCATCAACCAACCAAAGGGTATATACCTTGCAAGCCTGTCCCCCACCCCTAGACGTCAGCACACAGCTCCTCCCCTCTCTGGGTCTATAGTCGCCAACTGCTCCATCTCTCCTTGTCATCATCTCTGCCTCCATCTCTGGTGTCACTGCTTCTCTGGATAGGGTCCCGTTCTCTGCTTTTCTCCTTTGATGGTCCTAGGGACCTCTGCTCCTAGACTGCAAAGTTAATCACTCCCCTCCTTGCTACAAAACATCTACCTTTACATTTCCAAACCTCACAATCAGTCTTGATAACAATTATTCACTATTGTATCACAAGAGACCTATCCACATTTCCTTTCATCAGCCCCGCCTAGACAGATTGGATACTACTCAGTGGAGAGTCTACCTTCCTCCATGCCCTCTGGATCTAGGTTCCCTCTTGAAAGCTTCTAAGCCAGTCACTTGTTGCCTTAGAGGCCCCGCTCCCATTTTGGGTAGCCAATATCCAAGATGTCCATCCCTGTCTACTTTGTGTATGGAGGGGGTGGGAATGATCCTTGCTGTAAAGCTTTGTTCCCTCTTTTGAGCTACTGCATTCATGGGTGTACATCAAGTTCATCAAATTGTATCAGATTATTCTTTGTTTTCCTCTCTTTCTTCTTCTAGTTGAGCTCTCATCATCCAGTCATTGAAGCTAGGTTAAGTGGGTATTATCGGCAAGTGTGAGTGTTCTTATGCATATGCCCTCTTTTCTTATCAGCTGAACGCTTCACTCTCCACTCTAGTCCTCTGTGGCTATGTCACTGACTAAGGATCCAAGAGCCCCCAGGTCATGCCACACTGCTGGTCAACCAGGTCTCCACCCAGGTTCACAGGAGTCTATTGAACATTGTAGGGCTTAGCTTGCAGCTTCATTACTGTTTTTCCCTTACTTCCCCTTATCGGTGAGGAACGTGATTACCAATCAGAACATGTATTTCTATTGAGTCTTAGTCTTGGATGGGGGTTTGCTCTGAGGAGACCCGACCACTTGCCTTGATGTCTCCTGTGTGAGCAACTTGCTTGTTCTTGTAGTAATCAGTCAGTCTGCCTATATTGTTTTGCATTTTTCCTGTCGGTCTTTCTTTCAAGAAGTATGTTCTATTCTTCTAGCCACTCCAGGCTGCTCTGCTTGTCTTTTCAAGTGAAAATTCCCCACCTCTGAAGATTATGGATGTTGTTCAGGATTCCATCTATGTACATATGTAATGCAGAGGCTCCACAGGAAGCCTCCTTCACTGGGCATGTTGTAGCCCCATTTTAGGTATTCCAAACAATTATAGTCAGTAGACCGACTTTTAATCTTTCTATGATAATATTTATGGCTATTCCTTTCTCTCCCCCTCCAGTGTCTATTTTATAATGGTAGGCCAGGAAAAGCAAGATTCATAAACAACCAAGCATCTTAACATTATTTCCCCCCTTCTCCCCATTCCAACCATGTCTCAATCCCTGTATTCCAGAGCCCTGTTGTTCCAAGGCTGTGCATACATCATTATTTACCTCTGTCCCACTTAGCCCCTGCAAACCTGCCTAATTGTTCTCCCATCTGCTTTGTTCTTCTATTCCCCTCCCTCTTCTTGTATATTGCCCCCATCCCTAGCACCCAAACTATCCTGTGTCTATTACCTCTCCTGTACTCCACCTTCCCCTCCCTCTCCTCACCCGACCCCTCATATCCCAGTAGCCAGCAAAGAATCCCCTCCACCTCCCCTCAGTATGGGTTCTTTTTTTATTCTTTTACAGTAGTGGTCCTATGCAGCATTTCTCCTTTGTTGTTGTTGTTAAGTGCCGTCGAGTCGGTTCCGACCCATAGCGACCCTGTACAGGGTTTCCAAGGGTGTAAATCCTTACGGGAGTAGAAAGCCTCATCTTTCTCCCGCGGAGCGGCTGGTAGTTTCGAACCGCTGACCTTAAGGTTCGCAGCCCGATTCGT
>NW_006408685.1:4360253-4360893 GCF_000296735.1 Chrysochloris asiatica | reverse complement strand
GTGCATATATCTACTTGTGTTATAGCTCGTATTTCTTGTGGGTAAATATCAAGTAGAGGAATTTCTGAATCATAAGGTATTTCTAATTCCAACCTTCTGAGGAAGCACCATATTGCTTTCCAGAGAGGTTGGACCATTTTGCAGTCCCACCAGCATGTATTGTCCTCTACTTTTTTGATCGTTTCTGTTGTTGCTGGTGTGAGATGATATCTCATTGTTGTTTTGACTTGCATCTCTCTAATGGCTAAGCTCACCAGCTGCTCCTCAGAAACCCTACATAGGGTCGCTATGGGTCAGAATGAACTCAACGGCACTTAACAACAACAACAACAATGGCTAGTGATCATGAACATTTCTTCTTATATTTGTTGGCTGCCAGTATCTCCTCCTTGGTGAAGTGTCTGTCCATGTTCTGTGCCCATTTTTTGATTGGATTATTTGTCTTTTTCTTGTAGAGGTCTTGTAGTTTCCTACATATTTCAGAAATAAGTTCCTTGTCTGATGTGTCATTTCAAAAGATTTTCCTACTCATCTATTTTGTCTACTTTTGTCTGTGTAGTTTTCAAAATGTTTGGTAGTCTGTGTATTCCCTGAATTAGTGCCCTCACATTTGTCCCTATTTTTTCATTGATGGTCTTTA
>NW_006408685.1:4338019-4359873 GCF_000296735.1 Chrysochloris asiatica | reverse complement strand
ATTGCTTTGGGCAGTATTGACATTTTCACAATGTTAAGTGTTCTTATCCAGGAGCATGGTACATTCTTATGGTTTCTTATAGTAGTGTTTTGTAGTTTTCTTTGTATAAGTCCTTTTTTCTCTGGTTACGTTTATTCCTAGATACTTCATTCTTTTGGTGGTTATTGCAAATGGTATTGCTTTCCTAATATCTTTTCAATGATGTTGTTTTTGGTATATAGGAATCCTACTGATTTTTGTCTGTTGATGTTATATCCTGCCACTTTGCTGAATCTTACTATGAGGTCTAGTAGCTTTTTTAATGAGTCTTTGGGGTTTTCTATGTATAAGATCATATCATCTGCAAGTTGAGAGAGTGTTACTTCCTCTTTGCCAATTTGGATGCCTTTAATTCCTCTGTCTTGCCGTAAAGCTCTTGCTAAGACTTCCAGCACAATATTGAATAGGAGTGATGACAAAGGGCATCCTTGTCTGGTTCCTGTTCACAGAGGGGAGGATTTCAGTTTCTCTTCATTGAGAGTAATGTAAGCTGTTGGTTTTGTATATGTGCTCTTAATTATGTTGAGTAATTTTCCTTCAATTGCTACGTTGTTGAGTGTGTTTATCAGGAATGCATGTTGGATTTTGTCAAATGCCTTTTCTGCATCAATCAATATGATCATGTGGTTCTTTTCTTTTTTCTTATTTATATGGTAGATAACGTTGATCATTTTTCTAATGTTGAACCATCCTTGCATCTCTGATATGAATCCCACTTGATCATAAGGCATTATCTTTTTGATGTGTTACTGGATTCTGTTGGCTAGGATTTTGTTAAGAATTTTTGCATCTATTTTCATGAGGGATATTGGTCTATAATATTCTTTCTTAGTGACCTCCTTCCCTGGTTTGGGTATGAGGGTTATACTTGCTTCATAAAATGTATTAGGAAGTTTTCCATACTCCTCTATCTTCTAGAATAATTTGAGCAGAATTGGTGACAGCTCTTCCCTGAATGTTTGGTAGAACTCACCAGTGCAGCCATCTGGGGCTGGACATTTTTTGGTTGAGAGTTTTTTGATGACCTGATCAATTTCTTCTTTTGTTATGGGTCTGTTCAGGTTTCCTACTTTACTGTGTGTAAGTTTTGGTAGGTCGTGTTTTTCTAAAAATCTCTTCTAAATTTTCAAATTTGTTGGAGTACAACTTTTCATAATATCTGTTATTATCCTTTTGATTTCATTTGGTTCCATTGTGACATCGCCCATGTGGTTTCTAATGCATGTTATTTGTGTCTTCTCCCTCTTTTCTTTTATTAGGTTTGCCAATGGTCTGTCAGTTTTGTTACTCCTTTCAAAGAACCAGCTTCGTGTCCTGTTGATTCTTTCTATAGTTTTTCTGTTTTCTGTCTCATTTATTTCTGCTCTAATCTTTATTATTTATTTTCTTTTGGTGGCTGTAGGTTCCCTCTGTTGGTCTGTTTCTAATTGTTGTAGATGCTGTGTTAATGTGTTAAGTTTGGGTCTTTCTTCTTTTTAGATGTATATGTATTTATTACAATAAATTTATTACAATAAACTATCCTCTCAGCACCACTTTCTCCATGTCCCAAAGATTTCGGTATGTTGTGGTTTTGTTCTCATTTGTTTCTAGGAACTTTGTGAATTCACGTTTAATTTCTTCTACTACCCAGTTGCTTTTTCAGCAGGGTATTATTCAGTTGCCATAAATTTGCCTTTATTTCTTTGGTCTTCTTATTATGATTTCTAATTTGATAGCATTGTGGTCTGAGAAGATGCTTTATAGTATTTTGACTTTTGTAAATTTATGAAGATTTGTTTTGTGGCCTAAGACATGGTCTATTCTGGAGAATGTTCTATGTGCACTGGAATAGAATGTGTATTGTACAGTTGTTAGGTTGTATGCTCTGTACATATCTATGAGGTCCATTTGGCTGATTGAGTTGTTTAGGTCTTCTGTGTTGTTGTCAAGTTTCTTTCTGGTTGATCTATCCATTTTTGAAAGCAGTGTTCTAAAATCACCCACTATTATGTTAGATTCAACTATTTCTTTCTTCAAATCAATTAGAGTTTGCATTATACATTTTGGATCTCTTTCATTGGGAGCATAGATATTTATTATGGCTATGTCATCTTGTTCAATTGTCCCTTTAATCATGAGAAAATGTCCATCTTTTTCTATTATGCTGGTTTTTGCCTTAAAGTTATTTTGTTTTGTTTTGTTTTGTTTTTTATCAGAGATTAGTTCTGCCACTCCTATTCGGTTTTGATTGCAGTTAGCTTGGTATATTTTTTTCCATCCTTTGACTTTTAATCTGTTTTTTTCTCTATGTGTGAGATGTGTCTCTTACAGACAGCATATTGAAGGATCCTGTTTTTTGTTTGTTTGTTTGTTTGTTTTATCCATTCTACCACTGTCTTCTCTTAACAGATGCATTTAATCCATTTACATTCAGTGTAATTATCGATAGTTATGGATTAACTGCTGTCATTATGTTTGGTTCTTTTGTAGTGTTGCTGCTTTCTTTGTTCTGTGTGTCTTCATTTGTTGAGTTCATGCTTTTTGTGCTCTTTCTTGTGAGTTTCCTCATAGATTTAATGTTTCCATGTTCCTCTTGGATTTTCATTTTCTTGGTATGTTGTGAAGTGTGAATTTTCTTTGAGGTTACCTTATAGTCCATTAACCTTTCTCTCCATTTAGTGCAGCCTAATTTATCTTATAATCTACCTGACCTTCTCACCATCTGGATCTCTGTTCCTATGTGTTTACCTTTTTTACAATGTAATTGTTTTGATCATAGACTGACCTTCCAGATTCTCTGAGTTTGTTCTTATAGTTTTGTTCTGTTCTCAACTCTTCCTTCTGTTGATTTAATTCTGGGAGGTGCTGCCACATACTTCAATCTCTAGTTGTTGTTTGTTCTTTTGGTTCTTGGTCCACAGAACTCCCTTTAGGATGTTTTGTAGCACAGGATTGGCTTTGGCATAATTCCTTAATTTCTGTTTATCCTGGAATGTTTTGATTACACCGTTGTATTTGATTGATAGCTTTGCTGGATAAAGTACTCTTGGTTGGCAGTTGTTTTCTTTTGGGGTTTTATATATATCTCCCCATTGCCTTCTTGCTTACATGGTTTCTGCTGAGAGATCCAAGCTTAATCTGACTTGCTTGCCTTTGTATGTAACACTTCTGTTTTCCCTAGCTGCTTTCAGGACTGTCACCTTATCTTTGAATTTGGAGAGCTTGATTATGATATGTCTCAGTGTTTTTTTTCTTTTGGGGTCTATCCTTCCTGGGTTTCACTGAGCTTTTTGAATGTTTATCTTTTCACTTTTCAGGATGTTAGAGAAATTTTCTTCCTGAAGTTCTTCAACTATTTCATCTGTGAACTTGTGTGATTCTTCTTCTTCTGGAATGTGAATAATTCTTAAGTTATTATTCTTCAGGTTGTCCAACATGAATCTTAGTCCTTCTTCAGATTTTTTTATCCTTTTATATGTTTGCTCTTCTAGCTTAGTGGTGTTGAGAGATTTTCTTCCAGCTCACTGATTCTGTCTTCCCTCTCTTGTATTCTACTTCTTTGCCCTTTCAGAGTATTGTCTATTTCTGATATTCTATTATTGATTGTTTGGACCGCTTTCTGTAGGTTTTGAATTGTTTCCAATACTGTATCTATCTTATTTGATTGTTCCTGTAGTGGTGTATTGTTCACCTTTGCTCCGAGTTTCCCACAGCATTTTTCCGTGGTGTGTCTGCTCTTCTGTTTGGTCTTGTCATTTGGTTTCACCCAAGATGTTGGCTGGGGGCTGCCAAGCCCAGCTGATTCAAATGTACGTGATTTCTTACTTTTGTGATAAGTTCCACTAGCTAAAAGCTTTCAAACCTTTTACATATTCCTATCTTTGTGGTTCCAAGTTTTGGCGCTCTGCCCTGGATCTGCTTTGCCTGGTATTCTGTGGTATTGCTGATGGTGAACTTCACTGCACCTCCACCTTAGCGGCCATCAAGCCCTGCCTCCCCTTTTTTTTTTTTTTTTTTTTAACACTTTTACCTTCTTTTGAATATTGGTCCAAATGTTGTTTACAGATGCCCAAACACTTCTGTCTATACTCTTCTGTGAGTTGTTTTGGTACCCATCTAACACAAACTTTTTTTTTTTAACTTTTTATTGTGAATTGAGTGAAGCTTTACAGAATGCACAAACTTTTTGAAACCCGAGTCTGTCATTGATTAATCCATGACTGATTTTTAAATGAATTGCCACATAATCTACTGTCACTCATCTATTCAACAGAATCATTTCACATGCATACTCCATATTGTCATCCACTGGGGATGTTGGACAAGCATTTTCATATAATTAGAGTGCAGATTCTTTTTGACTCACCCTTGTATAAATAAACCTGTTAATTATTTTCTGGACAATGTCAGCATTTGGATTTCTTTTTTTAAACAAGTAAATTTCTTATTCATGGCAATTGAATGGTGTTTGTAGCATTTTTATCATATGGTAGATTCTATCCATTCACAATATTTTTTAACTGAGTTTTCCTACATACAAGTACACGTTTTTAATATTTTCTCTCTTCTGTGCTGTTCCCATAAGTTTGTTATTAAAATGCATTAAACTATAAAAAATTTTAAAAATAAGATTGATGGATTACTCAGAGTCACTGTACCAAAGGAATTGGTCAAGATGAAGATAAAGAAGTTTGATATTATGAGCAAGTGTAAATTGCTATACTTTGATGAACTGTACCTTTCTTATGGATGAAGTTGCTCAAAATTCTAATCAAAAGGGAAGGATTATACATATTAAGAATCAAGCTTGTTTCTTCAGTGCACTGGATTGATAGGGATGAACAATTTAGATACTGACTATCAAAAAATGAGGGGATATGAAGGCATGAAGTAGCTGACTTACAAACTTTCATGAGTGGACTTAACTTCAGAATGAGGGGGGTAAGGTAGAATTCTTTATGGATTATTTTCCTCTTTTACAGATGGAGCTGGTGAAAGAGGGTGGGAGATGATGGTGATAGGATTTTATAATTAGATTGTGAGAAATTATTATCAGGATTAATCATGATTGTTACAACTGTAATTGTAGAAGATGTATAACTAAAAGGGAGGAGTAGTTCATTTTTCATTTCAGGAGCAGAGGACCACAATTCTATCAAGAAGGAATATCCTATCCAGAAAAACAGCAACAACAGAGATGATGGCAAAGGCAATGGCATAGAGAGATCCGCCCCTGAGGACTCTAGGCCCAAGGACTGAGAAAAACTATGTGTCTGCAGACAGGAGGCTGGCTTGTAAAATGTGTCCTTTGGATATTTCAATGAATATATTTTTGTTTTGTATGTGTACATAAAATATTTTTGCTTTGTTCATTTGTGAAAAATAAGATGTAAAAGGGAAGCAAAAGGATGGAACAAGGATAACTGTTGCTGTAGGGAGGGGAGTATAATTAACTGAAATGAAACAAAATTTATGATTGGCTGCAAGTTAAAAAAAAAAAAGATAAATATATAGCCATTTGAAGAGGTACCATATGATTAGGAACTGATGGTACTGAAGGAAGAAGTCCAAGTAGCCCTGAAGGCATTGGCAAAAAATAAGGCTCCAAAAATTGATGGAAAAATATGTTCTAGTAGGAGAAATAAAAATTGTTCTAATATAATTATAATATAAACAATATGGGATAAGTGCCCCAAAAGAGTAATAACAAAAATCACAGTGTGAGAAGTTATTTTTTTGTCTAAACACAGGTAGGAAGAATTATAGATGTTTAATCTAGATCTTAAAGTGTGAACAGGATTTGAAAATAAGGGGAAATGAAAAGACTTTTTAAAGGAGAGATGACATGAGAAAAATTACAGACATAGAAAAAAAAACTCTATACATGTTTCAGGAAATGGTAAGTGTAGCAGTTTGACTGAAGCACAGAGTATGTATTAAAGTTGTTCTCGTTGTTGTTAGCTGCAGTCAGGTCAGTTTCTACTCATAGTGGCCCTATGTATAACAGAACTAAATACTGCTTGGTCCTGCACCATTCTCAGAATATTTATAATGTTTGAGCCCATTGTTTCAGTCACTGTATCAGTTCCTCCTATTGAGGATCTACCTCTTTTCTCGGACCCTCTACTTTACCAAGCATGAAGTCCTTTTTCCAGGACTGGTCCTTCCTGTTACCATGTTCAAAGTATTTAAGAGCAAGTCTTTCCATCCTCACTTGTAAGAAGAATGCATTCTGGCTGTACTTCTGAGACAGATTTGTGCATTCTTCTGATAATCCATGGTATATTCAACATTCTTTGTCAACACCACGATTCAAAAGTATCAATTATTCTAAGGTCTTCTTTATTCATTGTCCAACTTTTACATGCATATCAGGTTTTTTAAAATATCACGGCTTTGGTCAGGTGCACCTTAGTCCTCAAAGTGACATCTTTAATGCTTCAGAGAGATCTTTAACAGATTTGTCCAATGCAAGTAGTCATTTGATTTCTTGAGTGCTGCTTCCAAGGGTGTTGATTGTGGATCCAATAAAATTAAATCCTTGACAACTTCAATTTTTTTCTTCATTTATCATGATGTTGCCTATTGGTCCACTTGTGAATATTTTGCTTTCTTTATGTGGAGGTGTAATATATACTTTGATATTTATCAGTAAATGCTAGCAAGGTCGTGTCACCTACATATTGGGTTTTGTTATTGAGTTTTCCTCCAATTTTGATGTGGAGTTCTTCATATAGCCCAGCTACATGGATTATTTTCTCAGCATACAGATTGAATAAGTATTATAATAGTATACAACCCTGATAAACACATTCCCAAATTTTAAAGCACACTCTATCATCTTGTTCTGTTTTTGGTCTATGTACAGATTCCTTATGAACACAATTAAGTGTTCTGGAATTCCCATTATTCACAATGGTATCTGTAAATGCCTTTGCATAGTGAATAAAACAAAAGCAAACATATTTCACATTCTCTCTTTTAAGCCAAGATCCATCTTAAGTTAACACTGATATTCCTCATTCCATGTTGTTGTTGTTGTTAAGTGCCATTGAGTCGATTCTGACCCATAGCAACCCTATATAGGGTTTCCAAGGAGCAGCTGGTGAGATTGAACCACTGACCTTGCAGTTCAAATGACTTTGCAGTCTGATGCATTAGCCCACAGCATCACACCAGTACTCCCCCTCATTTCATATCCTCTTCTAAATCTGACTTGAATTTCTATAAGTTTTCTGTCAATGTTCCCTGCAATAGTTTTTAAATTATCTTTAGAAAAAATTTACTTGAATGTGATAGTAATGATACTGTTCAATAATTTCCATATTCTGTTTGATGACCTCTCTTTGGAAAAGCAAAAATATGGATCCCTTCCAGTCAGTTGTCCTGGTAGCTCTCATCCAAGTTGTTTGGCATAGATGAGTGAGCATTTCCATCATTTCATCCATTTGTTGAAACATCTAAATGCATCCTGCCAATTCCTGGAGCCTTGTTTTTGCCAATTGTACAGTGACTTTGTGTAGTTCTTCCGTCTTCTTTTGATGCTTCCTGCATCTTCCAAACGTTTACTCATAGACTTCTTCAATATTGCAACTTGAGGCCTGTTCTTCCCTTTTGTTGTCCTAACTTCAGGTTTTGAACATTTCATTACAATACTTTATTTTCTTAAGCTGCCTTTTTAAATCTTTAGTTCAGTCACTGTAGCAACTCTATGTTTTATAGCACATTTCAGAGTCTTTTTTGACATCCATTTTGGTCTTTTATTTCTTCTGTTTTTTTAATGACCTTTTGCTGTCTTTATATATAATGTCTGAGATGTCATGCCATATCTCATCTGGTATTTGGTCATTACTGTTCTTTGCATTAAACCTATTCTAGAGATAGTCTCTAAATTTATTTAGGATATACTCAGGGTTTTGCTTTGGCTCTTATGAACTTATTTTAACTTTCCTCAGTTTCAACTTGAACTTGAATATGAGCAATTAAAGGTCTGTTCCACATTCAGTCCCTGGCCTTGCTCTTACTGATGATATCGAGCTTCTTTATTGTCTCTTTTCAGAGATGGAGTCTATTTCTGTGTGTTCCATCCGGTGAGGTCCACACGTTTGAACTCCACTTATGTTGTTAAAAAGATGTATTTCCAATGAATAAGTCATTACTCCTGAAAAATTCTATCATGTGCTCTTCCATATCATTTTTATTACCAACTATAGAGTCTTCTTGTTTTCAGCTTTGGCATTCTAATCATGAGTGATTATTAATGCATATTGATTGCATGTTTGATCAATTTCATACTGCAGAAGTTACTAGAATTTTTCATTGTCTTCATAACTGGCTTTAGTATATGGTTCATAAATTTGAATAATAGTTGTATTAACTATTCTTTCTTATCGTTGTGCCTTTCTTTTTTTTCCCTTTATTTTTATTCAGTTTGCCAATCCATTTTGGCAGCTTACACTAAATAACTTTTTATAAAAACCATTTTATTGTGGATTGAGTGAAGACTTACAAATAATATCATCAGTTTTACATTCAACAAATTATATTCTTTGTTTCATCTCAATAATTGTAATCTCCTCCATGCAGCAACAGTTATCCTGTTCCTTCCTGTGGTCCCATTTCCACTCTACCCATCTTCCCATCTCTTCTCAACTATATCCCTAAACAAATATTGCCCTGTTGATTTTGAATGCTTGACCATTCTATGGTGAGCATACTTTACTAGTGTTGTTGCCCCCCCCACACACACACCATATATCTATCTACATAACTTTCATTGGTAAAAGTGAAGGAGAATGCAAAGGTAAGGAGGGTGGGAAGGTAAATAATACAATCAAATTTCTGACTTAGAAACAGTATTCTGAAAACGCTGTGTTGAATGGTGCAGGGAGAGATTAAAGTGAAGGAAACCAGTTAGAAGGCTGCTGTAGGAATTGCAGAAGCAGGAACTGAGAACCTGTATTGAAGGACAACAATGATAATTAGAAGTAAGAAAAAACATTATCAAGAAATAATTAACACCACAGAGGACTAGAGTGGAGAGTGAAGCATCCAGCTGATAAGAAGAGAGGCCATATGCACAAGAACTCCCACACTTTAAGATAATACCCATTTGACCTGGCTTCAATGACTGGATGATCAGAGCTCAACTAGAAGAAGAAAGAAGAGGAAAAAAAAGAGTAATCTGATACACCTATGGATGCAGTAGCTTAAAAGAGGAAACAAATCTTTATAGCAGGGATCATTCCCACTTCCTCCATACACAGAGTAGACAGGGATGGGCAACTTGGACATTGGTTACCCAAAGTAGGGGAGAGAGGGCTACAAAGGCAAGAAGTGACTGGCTTAGAAGCTTACAAGAGGGAATCTATATCCAGAGGGCATGGAGGAAGGTAGTAGCACCACTGAGTAGTATCCAATCTGTCTAGGCAGGGCTGATGAAAGGAAATGCAGATAGGTCTCTTGTGATACAGTGGTGAATAATTGTTATCAGGTCTGATTGTGAGGGTCGGAAATGTAAAGGCAGATGCTTTGTAGCAAGGAGGGGAGAGATTGACTTTGCAATCTAGCAGTGGAGGTCCCTGGGACCATCAAGGGAGAAGAGCAGAGAGTGGGACCCTAGCCACAGAAGGAGTGACGCCAGAGATGGAGGCAGAGACGATGACATGGAGAGATGGAGCAGCTGGGGATTTTAGAGAGGGAGAGGGGCTTTGTGCTGATGACCGGGGGGCAGGCTTGCAGGGTAAACCCTTTGGTTGGTTGATGATGCATGGAGGGGATTGTAACCATGGCAATGAAATGATATATGGTAGGATGTATGTAAAACTAATGTTCTCCCATGTAATCCATCACATAATTCACAATAAAACATTTTTTTAAAAAGAAACAATTAACAGATATTAAAAACTTATTTGACATTGGCTCTGAGGGATATGAAAAAGTCAAAGATAACTCTGAGTTTTCAAAACTGAAGAACAGGGAGATGATGAATGAGAAGTCTAAGTGACTGGCCAAGGAGGAGCAACTAAATAAATAGGAGGAATACCAGGATGGTTCACTGTCTTGAGAGCCAGAATAAGAGATGTTGACAAAATGTATGGGGGTGATCAACAGTGTCAAAAACTGCTGAAGAACTAAGAAAAAAAAAGTTCTGAGCCTCCTTTAATTTAACTTAAATCTAGGAAGAACTAAAACCGTTCTCATCCTGAACTGGGAGAAAAACCATTGTATGTGGCATTATTTATGATCGTCTAGAGCAGGGATTCTTAATCATATTTTACCACATTGGGGCCTTTTGGTAGTCTGGGGAGGCCACTTCAGTATGAAATATTTAAATATATAAAATGAAACATGTAGGCTTATCAAACAAATAAATTATACAGATATGAAGTTTTCAAAATATTTTAAAACTTTGTAATATAGCAATACATGCATGGATTTATTAATAATTATTAATAGTAATACAGTAAATTTTAAATATGTATTTTTAAAAATAAGTCAATTTTTTAATTGCTTATATCAATGTGAAGACTTTTATTGTTTAGACTGAATAAAAACATTAAATTCTAGGCTTATCTCTGACTCACTTCCTTCTACATATTGCTCAATAATCAATTAAGGTAACTTACATGGCTGGGTCACCAATGTAAGAACATGTGACTTCATTGCTTGGTGGCTGAACAACCAGTGTTGCCCAATAGTTGGCCAGCTATGTGACACAAGCATCTGTAAGGAGAAATACTTTAATTATGTAAATTCTAATAGCTACCATTTACAAAGCAGTGATATAAGTGACATTTTAAGATATCTGTAACAACAGTTATGTGCTATGAAAAGTATCTGTGGCTTCTATTGGATACAGAATCACAGATACTGCTAATATTACTGAGGTTTGTTGTCTTCACTCATAATAGAAAGAAATACCAAATTTCAGTTAGATATTGTTGTTGTTGTTAAGTGCTATGGAGTCACTTCCAACTCATAGCAACTTTGTAAAGGGTTTCCAAGGAGTGGCTGGTGGCCTTGAACCACAGACCTTGTGGTTAATGGTCCAGTGCTTATCTAATAGTGCCACCCCATGGCTAGAGATTAGTGGAAATCATTTTTGTCTACTCAAGTTTACAGATCCCTGAATTATTGTAAGTGAATTCCTGGTGAGGAACCCCTGTGTATTGTCTCAGTAGTATGGAAAGATGGAAGTAAAATGAAGATGATTGTAGTCAAACTGTTGCTAAACAGCAAGTGTAGCTTATTGAGATGCTTAGCTGTTGGACAGAGGAAGGAGAAAAATAGAATTCAAAGAAAGCAGAGTCAAGAAAAGAGCATCTTTTGCTTAATTGTTTTAATTTGAGGGTAATGAAACCAGAGTACATGTGTAAGCCAACAGAATGGAGGAAGGAGAGAAAGGTGAATTTGAAGATCAAACACTGAGAGAAAGGACAAGCAATGGAGCAAGATTCTAGAAATGTTTTGGAGAGATGGGATTATGAGCACAAATTAAAAAGTCATGGAAAGGAAAAAACTGTCTTCCTCTGATATAGAGGAGAAAGGGGAGAAGGTAGTTTCCTGTAGATTCGCAACAATGGAACACATTTTTTTTTTTCATACAGTTTTTTTTTTCCTTTTTTAAAAAATGTTTTATATGTGATAGTTTACATGGGAGAACATTAGCTTTACATTCATCCTATCCTATATCGTTTCATTGCCCTGATTACAATCCCCTCCATGCATCATCAACCATACAAGCCTGGCCCCTGGTCGTCAGCACACAACACCTCTCCCTCTCCAGTTCTAAAGTCCCCCAGCCGCTCCATCTTTCCACATCATTGTCTCTGCCTCCATCTCTGGCATCACTGCTTCTCTGGGTAGGGTCCCACTCTCCACTCTTCTCCCTTGATGGTCCCAGGGACCTCCACTCCTAGACTGCAAAGTCAATCACTCCCCTCCCTTTGCTACAAAACGTCTACTTTTACAGTTCCAACCCTCACAATCAGTCCTGATAACAATTATTCACTATTGTATCACAAGAGACCTATCTGCATCTCCTTTCATCAGCCCTGCCCAGACAGATTGGATACTACTCAGTGGAGATTCTACCTTCCTCTACGCCCACTGGATCTAGGCTCCCTCTTAAAAGCTTGTAAGCCAAGCAATTCTTGTCTTTGTAGTCCCCTTATTTTGGGTAGTCAATGTTCAAGTTGCCCATCCCTGTCTACTCTGTATATGGAGGGAGTGGGAATGATCCTCACTGTAAAGATCTGCTCCCTCTTTTAATCTACTGCATCCATAGGTGTATGTCAAGTTCATCAAATTGTATCAGCTTACTCTTTTTTTTCCTCTTCTTTCTTCTAGTTGAGCTCTGATCATCCAGTCATTGAAGCCAGGTTGAGTAGGTATTATCTGCAAGTGTGGGTGTTCTTGTGCACATGTCCTCTCTTCTTATCAGCTGGGCACTTCATTATCCACTCTAGTCATCTATGGCTATGTCACTGACTCTGGGCCTGAGAGTCCCCAGTTCTTGCCACACTGCTGGCCAACCAGCTTCACAGGAGTCTACTGAACATTGTAGGGCTTAGCTTGCAGCTTCATTGTTGTTTTTCCCTCACTTCCCCTTATCAGTGACGAACGTGGTCACCAATCAGAGTGTATATTCCCGTTGAGTCTTAGTCTTGGAAGAGGGGACCCGACCACTTGCCTTGATGCCTCCTGGGGAAGCAACTTGCTTGTTCTTATAGTAATCAGTTGGTCTGCCTATATTGTTTTGTATTTTTCCTGTCAGTCTTTCTTTCAAGAAATATCTTCTGTTCTTCTAGCCACTCCAGGCTGGTCTTCTTGTCTTTTCAAGTGGAAATTTCCCACCTCAGAAGATTCCAGACAGGGTTCAGGATTCCACCTATGGTCTTATGTAATGTAGAGGCTCCACAGGAAGCCTCCTTCATTGGGCATGTTGTAGCCCCATTTATAGGCAGAAGATGGACTTACAAGCTTTCTATGGTGATATTTCTGGCTATTCATTTATCTCCCCCTCAAGTGTGTATTTTATAATGGTATGCCAGGGAAACCAAGACTCAAAACACAGCCAAGCGTCTTAAAATTATTTCCTCCCTTTTTACCATTCCAACCATCTACACTTTCCTTTTGTAAAGAAGACATCTATTTAAAATCAGTTTTAGAAAAAGGATTGTGTATAATTAGTTAAAAATGCAAGCATCTAGTTATTGCATAGTATGTTGCTGTTGTTACGTGCATTCAAGTCGACTCTTTAAGTCATAGCAACCCTGTATTTGGTTTGCATTTCAACCAAAAACATTGCAGTTCAAGCTGACTTGCAGTCCAGTGCTTTATCTTGCAGCACCACACCAAGATCCATTCCATGGTATACTAGTACTTTAAATATCAGATAATAAGATAGTCAATAAATGTGGGAAAAAATTATGTATTTTCTTATATAAATTATCATATCACATACTAAAATAGCATCATAATCTATGCCCAGCTCATATAATCTCTATGGCAAGTATTTTTTATAATGGGAATTGTTGTTGTTGTTAAGTGCCGTTGAGTTGATGCTGACCCATAGCGACCCTGTATAGGGTTTCCGAGGAGCAGCTGGTGAGCTTGAACCACCGATCTTGCAGTTCAAATGGCTTTTTAGTCTGGAGCATTAACCTACAGCGCCACACCAGGATTCCATAATGGGAATGGATCATATTAAAAAAGCATTAATGTTGGAAAACTTAATTACAATTTGGCTTTGTATAATGAACCTTCTTTGGAAGATTATCACAATTCCTTTGCTCAGTGGTCAAAAAGGAACTGAATTTGTATCGTTGATGATTACATGTTTGATGAGAGGAAATAGAATCCACCTTCTTGTCATTTGTTCCATGTATGTCCTCAGAAGGCAGTACATAGAGTAGCTTCAGGAACGTTATTGTTAATGGGGTTTTCATCATTCATTAAACATAAATACAATATTGATATTTTCCTTACTATGAGTGGAATCCTAGTGTGCCATTGTAGGATAAGGTCAGTTTGATCCACAAGGTCAGTTGTTCAAACCACCAGCAACTCCTTGAAAACCTACAAAGGGTCGTTATGAGTCAGAATGGATTCCATGGCACTTAACAACTACAAACATGAATGTAGCTCTTTAGGATAAACACTGGATTGTGAACCACCAGTTAATCTGTATGAGAAAGATGAGGCTTTCTCCTACAGCCTCTTTAGAATAAGCACTGGACTGTGAACCACAAGGTTGGTGGTTTGAGCCCACCAGCCACTCTCGGAGAAAAATGAGGTTTTCTGCTCCTACAAAGATTCATAGCCTCAGAAACCCTATAAAGGGTCTTTGTGAGTCAGAGAAGACTCTCAAGCACTTGACAGGAACAAAAAAAAGCATCTTTCTAAGAATTCCGCTTGCTCTGAGAATCCACTTTGAATTTGTTAAATTTAAGATACTACTACTAAGAAATCATCTTTTTTGAGAGTTGGATTAGATGTTTGATTATATTTTTATATTATTCAATTTTAGCAGGCTGACTACTAGAGGACAACAGCATTGAATGGCACCAGTTGCTGTTGTTAAGTGCACCTAGCACTTGAATATTTAAGTAGTAGATCACTTGAATTTATAAAATGGTTATTATTAATGTTTACAAATGTCATGCACACCTGCTTCTCATTGTGTCTCAGGTAATCTTAAATCTTCAATGTTAATATATTTATTGTAGTTGCATATGCTTGAAGTAGATTACATATTATGCAATATGTGGTTACAGGCCACAGGTTAGGCTTGCCCTTGAGAAGCTACAAAATCCTGAAATGACACCTGCCTTAGTCAATTTGTTTTGACATCCCATTATTCTCCCACATCCTGAGACATCTCAGTGCTGCCCTTCCTACTATAATACCAGAGCCAAGAATTGGCTCAAACATTGTTTATGTAATGGTATAGTCTGTTAATGGCACTGCCATTGCTCCTTTGTTAGATTTATGACTGACACATATTGCCTTTCTCTCTTGGTCATTAACCCAGTATCTGTCGGAATCATCACATTGTCAGTTTATGAATTTAGCTTTGAAAGAAGAGGTCTTGCTAGTATCAGTTTTATTTTAATAAACTATTTCCTTTGGACTTATTGACTTTTGATTAAGAAAGGATGAGCTATGATTTCATAATTAATGTAGTATCTAAGTGGTGACTACCTTATGATGAGAATATTATTCCTTGTCATCTTTATCTGTTTTTAATTTATATTCACAAGTGAACATGAAAATACTGAGGTCAAAACATTTCAAAATTTATGTTTTCATGTTTTATTTAGGAGGAAAGCTCATTGAACTAGTTTAGAATGAGGACCTACATTAAAATGGCCATTTGGTAAATGTTTCACTAAAAACAAAGAGAAAATAATTTATTATTATTTCTCCTTCCCACCTCCTTCACTTACTAAATCCACCTCAACAGCAGTTACACTAAGGTAATTGTGGTATAGTTCTACACATATTTGACACAATTTGTCTTGGTTAAACTCAGTTTGGGATTCTATTGACCAGAGGCATGATGTATGCTATAGTGTTATCATAAGAGTTTAGAACATTGGTTGATAATAAAGATTGATATTCATGTTGTTGTTGTTAGGTGCCATCAAGTTGGTACAGACTCATTCATAGGGGGTGTTTAGTTGTTATTATTGTTGTTGTTAAGTGCCATTGAGTTGGTTCCAACTCAAATAATTACGTATAAGGTTTCCGAGAAGTGACTGGTGGGTTTGAATGACCAACCTTGCAGTTAGCAGACCAGTGCTTATCCTACAGCACCACACTAGGTCTCCTATGTGTAAATAATTCATATATGAAAGTGGATTGGGTCTAAACTAAGCATGTTTACATCTTCAAAGTTCTAGGAGGGGAAATTGCTTTTCAGATTTGACACATTTAAAGAAATAATTTAACAAAGTGGATTATGTTTTATATTAAACTAGAGTTATATTAAACACCAGATACTATTTATGTAAATTCTATTTATCCCATGTTACCTCTTAGAATAGTCAAGTGTCAACCAGTGTTTTTTGATGGAGTGACTCTGTGTATTCTTTTCATCTCCTTTTAATGCTTCTTATTCATTCAATATTTTTGTCTATAGAATCCTTCAAGAATGCAACTCAAGCCGTGAATTTACTCCAGTTCTTTCAGCTCAAGAATTACTGATTAGCTTCTACAGGTTCTCTAACTCCAGGTCTTTCCAAATCTCTGTTCAGTTCTTTCACTTCATCATTTCCTCCATTTCCTTTAGCTAACTTAAGAGCAAGTTTCAGAATCTCTTCTGACATTCATTTTGGACTTTTCCTTTCTTTCTGTTTTTAAATGACCTTTTACTTTCTTCACATATGATACCCTTGGTGACTTTCCATATAACTTTTGTTCATTATTGTTCAGTGCATCAAATATGTTCTTGAGATGGTCTCTAATTCAATTGGAATGTAGTCAAAGGTATACTTTGGTGATTGTAGATTTGCTTGAATATTCTTCAAATTATATTCTTCAACTTAAATATAAGCAACTGATGGTCTGCTGCACAGTCAACCCCTTGGTTCATCTTAACTGATGATATTAAGCTTTTCCATCATCTCTTTCCACAGATGTAGCTGATTTGATTCCTGTTTGATATAATGAGGATTTAAAAGTTCATGGAAATATGGAATTAAAAGATAATATAATTTTTCCATGAACTTTCTGATGTCCTCTAATACATCCAGTGAGGTCCATATATATAGTCTCAACTCTTAGGAGGTAGCATATGTTCAAAAACTACTGGCACTCAATGGATAGGTTTAAGCTGGACTGACATCACTGGTGAAAAACTAGTCTCCAGAAATTCATGGGATACCATGTGAGATATTTAAAGAAATGGATGCAATGCTCAAAACATTTATTTGTCTTTATCAAGATTGTCCCCAGCCAACTAATTCCAGAGATCCATGCTCGTGCCCTTTGCAAAAAAAAGATAAATAAATGTAAGAATGATCAAACCACATCATCAACAGCACATATTAGCAAAATTTTGAGGACAAGGACAAATAAAATGACAAATTGAAGATGAATGGCATCACACTCATCATACAAAAGAATGTTTCAGGATCTTGATTATATACCTTGATTATAATGCTGGCTGTGATAAGTAAATACCCATATGCCTAAAAAGAATATTGTGAAGAATGAGTATTATGGAACACCTAATTGTGCTCATGAGGAACCCATACATAGACCCAGAGGCAGTTTCTTGAACAGAATAAGGGGACAATGAATGGCTTAAAATAAGCAAAGGTGTGTTTGTATTATTTCACCATACTTATTCAATCTTTATTTTGAGCACATAATCTGAGAAGCTAGATTATATGAAAAAAAATGTGGCATCAGAATTGAAGGCAGACTCATTAACAACCTACAATATAAAGATGATGCAGCCTTGCTTGCTTAAAGTGAAGAGGACTTAAAATACTTACCAATGAAGACCAAAGACCACAGCCTTTGGTATGGCCTGTACCTCAATGTAATGAAAACAAAAATCCTTACCACTGGACCAAAAAACAACATCCATATACATGGAGAAAATATTGAAGTTGTCAAAGACTTCATTTTGTTTGGATCAACATTAATGGAAGCAGCAGTCAAGAAATTAAATAGCGTACTGCATTAGGCAAAGAACTCTTTAAAGTGTTCAAGAGCAAAGATGTTAGTTTGAGGACTAATATGCGCCTGACCCAAGCCATGGTATTTTCAATAACCTCATATGCATGTGAAAGTTGGACAGTGAATAAGGAAGGCTGTAGAAGAATTGATATATTTGAGTTATGCTGTTGGAGGAGAATATTAAAAGTACCATGGACTGTCAAAAGAACAAATATCTGTATTGGAAGATGTACAGACAGAATGCTCCTTGGAAGCCAGGATGACTAGGCTTCGTCTCTCATGCTTTGGACATATTGTCAGGAGGAACTAATCCCCAGAGAAGTATATCACTTTGGTAAAGTGGATGGCCAGAGAAAAAAAGGAAAACTCCCCAACTAGATGTATTGGCACAGTGGCAGAAGAAATGGGCTCAAATGTAGTAATGATTGTGAGGCTGGTGCAGGACAAGGCAGTGTTCCATTCTATTGCACATAAGTTTGCTATGAGCCAGTGCTGACTCGATGGCACCTAACAACAACAACAACATGGAAGACCAGTTAATACCACAATAACTCAAATTAATGTACAAAACACTAAAGCCTGTGATGATGAAACTGAAGACTTATACCAAAATCTTCAGTATGAAATTGATCAAATATGCAAACAAGATATATTGATAATCACCAGTGATTGGAATGCAAAGGTTGGAAACAAAAAATCAGTAGTTGAAAATTTGGCCTTGGTGATAGAAATGATGCTGGAGATCAAATGATAGAGTTTTACAAGACCAATGACTTCTTCGTTGCAAATGCCTTTTTAAACAATATAAAAGATGAATATAAATATGGACCCCATCAGATAGAATACACAGAAATAAATTTGAATATATCTATGGAAAGAGACTGTGGAAACACTCCATATCACCAACCAAAATAAGTCCAGGGTAAGACTGTGGAACAGACCATCAATTGTTCTTATGCAAGTTCAAACTAAAGAAAATTAAAACAATACCACAAGAGACAAAATATGACGTTGAATATATCGCACCTGAATTTAGAGGTCATCTCAAGAACAGATTTGATGCATTAGACACTAATGACCAAAGACCAGAAGAAATTTCAGACAACATTAAGAACATCTTACAGGAAGAAAGCAAAAGGTCATTAAGAAGACCAGAAAAAAGGAAAAGACCAAAATGGATGTCAGAAGAGACTCTGAAATTTACTGCAAACAGCAGAAATGAGGGGGTAAAAGAGCTGAAAATTTTTCAAAGGGAAGCTGGAGAATACCAAGTCAAGGACTATAATGAAATGTGCAAAGATCTGAAGTTAGAAAACCAAAAGGGAAGAACACTCTCAGCATTTCTCAAGCTGAAAAAATTGAAGAAAAAGTCAAGCCTCAAGTTGAAATATTGAAGAATTCTATGGAGTAAATATTCAATGATACACAAAGCATCATAAGAAAATAGAAGAAATACAGAGTCACTGTACCAAAAAGAAATGGATCCTGGATGAAAGCAGAGAATACTATAAAGATGTTTGTTATTGGTGTCAACAGCCATCAAGTCGGTTCTGACTCATAGCGACCCTTATACAGTTTCTGAGGAGTGGCTGGTGAGCTTGAACCAGTTCAAACCAACATTGCAGTCCAGCACATGGAAAACAAATTACAGGTAAGATTATGAAGAATGCTAATCTAGAGCACCTAACTGTGCTCATGGAGAATCTCTACCTGGAATAAGAAAGAGTTCCGTTTTGAAAAGATATCCAAATGACATAGCCTTGCATGACAAAAATAAAGATGACTTTAAGTACTCACTGGGGAAAGTAAGACACTATAGTCTTCAGTACAAATTACACCTAACTATGAAGAAAATAAAAATCCTTACAACTGGGCCTATAAACAACATCTTAATAAATGGAGAAAATTTGACGTTGTCAGTGATTTCATTCTACAACAGAAGCATCAGTAAAGAAACCAAACAACGTACTATGTATTTATGGATAGACAAGAACCAACTTATATTATTATCATATAAGTCTACTTTACAGGTTATGATGACCTAGTCATTTTAAAGGTACATACTCAAAACCTTTTTTTTTAAGGCTTCTATAGATATTTTTTACATGATTCATATTCTGCTACTTCTATGGAGGTAAATTATTTTAGTTATCCCTGGTGTGGTACTGTAGGATAAACACTGGACTGCAAGGTTATTTTTTTTGCAATGTCAGTAGTTCAAACTCACCAGCCATTCCTCAGAAACCCTATACAGGGTCACTATGAGTCAGAACCCACTCAACAGCACTTAACAACAACAATGTGGAACACAGACAATTCAACATTTAAATGCTGGGAAACACTGGAACAAAACAATGAGCCATTTCCTGTTTTTCTCTCAGCCTGGGCCAACTCTAACACACACACACACTGCCAGTACCACATGTATAAAATTTTAGTAATGTCTTCAGAAATATAATTTTCAAGAGTTGAGAGAAAAGGTAAATGGAAGAGTAAGATTGGCTATAATTAATAATCCACATATATCACAGCCAAAGATTATTTTTAGAAGCACAACTACCAAGTAGTTAAAACATGGTAAGAAGAAGGTCTCAAGTCACTCTCAGTATGGCCTGTCTCAGCAGGAAACAAGTCAACTTCAGTAATGAGGAGTTTCAGAGAAGAGGGATGGGAGAGAGAAAAAACTGTTTGCAAGAGGAAGTAATAAGAGGGTTAAGAGGGGAAACCATTGTAAAGAGAAATAAAGTTAGTTAAAAGAAGTAGATGAGAGGGGATACTATTGTAAAGAGAAATCATTGATGATAGGGTGAAACTTGAGAAAACAGGTTCAAAGAAACTGTATATGAACCAAATCCCTGGGTACTTGAACCAGAATAGCTCACTCCCCTGACAAAAGGATAAATAGGGAAGCCAAATTACACTGGGAGCTCCACCTCCTCTTATTCTTACCTCTCTGTAAGAACATCTATGTTTATAAGCCTATCCTTCATTACCCTAAGCTTTTTGTCTTTCTAACTTCTGTTTAGCAGAGTGTGTTATACCTTCCCAGTTCTTTGGAAGAATAATAACACTCTTCCAGGGACAACAATTCAACCATGCTACAACCACAGTAGTAACTTTATTACTGTTATCATACAAAGTGGTTTCTAAATCACAGTTAGTTTCTTTTTCACATGGTACATTTCCATGGAAAGTTTTAAACAGTTTGATCCTGAAGATAATGATAAATGAAGTTTAGGTTTTGAAAAAGTAGCTTCTATACCAGGGGCCACACTAAACAGCTTATCCTGTGTCGCCTATGTAGTATTTATTTTATTCAGAGCAATGCTCATGATTTGAATGTACCCTTTTCAACATGCAAAAAAGGTCCCTTTGGGAAGTTACATTTGCAATTTCCTAAGATTCCAATTCTCTACAAAAAGAGTCAGGAATTTGCATTTAGACCCATGTGTGTTTAAAAAAATAATTAAAGGCTCCATACATAAGCAATGGACTGTGAACCACAATATCTTAAGATTCTAGCCCGATAGCAGTTTCACAGAAGAAAGAGCAGGCTTTCTGCTCCTATAAATATCACTAAAGCCTCAGAAACCCTATATAGGGTTGCTACGAGTCGGAATGGACTCCACAACACTTAACAACAGCAATTTATCTCAAAAGTATTTTTCATGGCATTTTCATGTATTAAATGTCCCTGAAGTCAGTAAACAAAATATTTGAGATGGTATTTTTAGTTAACTCCAAGTAATAAATATGGATGTTTTAAACAATTAATTTAGTATTTGTAACTTAATACCTTTAAAATATTAGAACTAAAGTCCTAAAACATTTGTTCAAGTTGTATGACATTTCTTTTTAAAGGGGGATTGGTGAGGGAGTGGGAGGTTTATAGTTTTTATTTTGTTGGAAAGCCACTAGCACCATCTACTGTTGGTATTTGGAATTATTTCAAAATATTTTAAATAAGTCTCTTAAAAATTTTTTTAGAGACCTAGTGTGGCACTAAGAAGCTCTGGTAGCCTAGTGGTTACGAAACAGGCTGTGAACCGCAAGGTTAGCAGTTCAAAACTACCAGCTGTTCCACAGGAGAAAGATGAGGCTTTCTGCTCCTGTAAAGATTTACAGCCTCAGAAACCCTG
>NW_006408685.1:4316483-4337919 GCF_000296735.1 Chrysochloris asiatica | reverse complement strand
CCAGCTGTTCCACGGGAGAAAGAGGAGGCTTTCTGCTCCTGTAAAGATTTACAGCCTCAGAAACCCTGTACAGGGTCGCTATGAGTCGGAACCGACTCCATGGCACATAACAACAACAAAGTGTGGCAATGGGAGTCCTGGTGTGGCAAGACGTTAGGATAAACAGTGGACTGCAAGATCAATTTGAACGGCAGGGTGGCAGTTCAAACCCACCAGCAGCTCCTCGGAAACACTATACAAGGTTGCTATGAGTGAGAACCAACTCGATGGTAGTCAACAACAGTGTGGTGCTGAGGAGTCCTGGTGTGGCGCTGTGGGATAAGCACTGGACTGCTAACTGCAAGGTTTGTGGTTCAAATCCACTAGCGACTCCTCGGAAACCTTTTACAGGGTTGCTATAAGTCAGAGCTGATTGGATGGCCCTTAACAACAGTGTGGTTCTGTAGGATAAGCTCTGAACTGCTAACCACAAGATTAGTGGTCAAACCCACTAGCCACTCCTTGGAAACCCTATACAGGGTGGCTGTGAGTCGGCACTTAACAACAAAAAACATTTTAAGGATTTTTTTTCCCCTAAAAATCCAATTGTACAATGATTGCAAAAGATTTGGAATTACACCTGAACAGAATAGAAACATTTAAATAATAACTGGAACACAAGGTTGTAAATCTGCGTGGGTCAAAAAACAACTACAAGAAGTATTTTATTTAGACAAATAGTTAGGTACAAATAAATCACAAGTATTTTATCATTATTTTCACAAAGGAGTCCTGATTTGGCGCTGTGGATTAATGTGCTGGACTGCAAAGTCACTTTTATTTGCAAGGTCAGCAGTTCAAGCTCACCAGTCACTCCTTGTCTATGCGTCAGAAGTGACTCAATGGCATTTAACAACACAACAAACAACAATTCTCACAGTGCCAAAGGAAAAGAAAAAAAAATTTCTTAAAAAACTGCATGCTCTTGTAATTTTCTGAAGTGGTTTTGTGATTCTTATATTTCATAAACTCATTAAAAATTTCCCACAAATTTTGATGGCAACATAAGGCTCCTAATGATCAGTTTTAATAATTAAGTGCAATAAAATTATAATAATAATTTTATAATAATTCCACACACATAAAAGGAACACAATTTTTAAATAAAAGATGGCCCTTTAAAATGTAATATGTTTGTTGCTATTGTTAAGTGCTGTTATAGTGACCCTGTATGTATAGGGTTTCTGAGGAGCAGTTGGTGTGTTTGAACTGCCAACCTTGTGGTTAGCAGCAAAGTGTTTTTCCTACAATGCCACGCCAGCTATGAAAAATTCAATACATTGTTCTTATTTTTTTCCAATTTTGCTGCACTGACACTTGTCAAATAATAACTTATAACATGGAAACAGCAGTGATCTGGGAGTTGGGATATCACTCATCTGGGAGGTGGCTGTCAGCTGAAGTAGACTATTTGGGTGATTCAACTCTGTTCCATTTTTCTCATCCTCCAGCTGTTTAGCCCTGGCTATGGCAGAGGATGAAGAAATCACGTTCCAATGTTCAAGGTAATTTCAGGCCTCTTCTTGCATCAGAACCACTAACATTCCATTGAACAAAGCAAGACACATGACTAAATCCAGAGTCAAGCAGAGAGGGCAGAAAGTATGGATATAAGCATACTTTTATAGCTATTTTATGATAGTAGGATGGCCATTCCTCCAGACCTCCACCTCACCAGACATGCTTCCATAAATTTTCCATAAAGAGTAAATTCATCCTATGAATTTCACTCTCTGGATTTTTATTTTATAAATAATTTACTTAACAAATCAATGCATGAAAGCAAACAATTGCATTTCTCAAGACCTCTCACTACCGTCATTTGAGTTCCATAATACATCTAATGTTTTTGTCTCTGATACGTCTGCCTGTCCTCTCTACAAAAATGACAAGATATGAAAACACAAAACATGGTACTACAGAGGAATGATATATTGTTGTTAGAAGTTTATCTTTGATGCCATTTCCCCTATCTTTGTGCTTATTTTGGATAGCTACTCTCCCTGATTTCTCCATCACCCCCGCCCCCTTCTTGTTCTTTTGGGGTTTTTCTGTTTAATTTTTTATTGTGACAATTTTTTATAACAAAATTTTGTCCTTTTAAGTGTAAAGTGTACTATTCAATTATATTAATTATGTACACCATGTTGTATGACCATCACCAGTATCCAATTCCAAAGGGTTGTCATAACCCTAAACAGAAATTCTAACCACTTGTCTGTCAGTTTGTCATTTGGTGATAGTTTGTGTGATGCTGTGATGCTGGAAGCTATATCACTGGTATTTTAAATACCAGCAGGGTCACCCATGGTGGACAGGTTTCAGCAGAGCTTTTAGACTAAGACACACTAGAAAGGAGAGGTGGACCACTTATGAATGGTTAGTCACTGAAAACCTTATGAACAGCAAAAGATTAATGTCAGATATAGTGCTGGAAGATTAGCCTCTCAAGTTGGAAGACAGTCAAAATATCACTGGTGAAGAGGTGCCTCCTAATCATAGAGTTGACTTTAATGATGTGAATGGATAAAAAGCTTTTGGCTCCTTATTTAAAGTATTAAAGTACAAGGATGACACTTTGAGGACTAAGATGGACCCGAGTCAAGCCATGGCAGTTATTTTAAGTCACCTCGAATGCATGTGAAAACTGAGCAATGAATATGGAAGAATGGAGAAGAGTTGAACCATTTGCTGGCAAAAAATATTGAAAATACGGTGGACAGCCAGAACTAAAGCTTAAATTGTCTCACATACTTTTGACTTATATTATCAGGAGGCAGAAGTCCCTGGAGAAGGACATCATGCTTGGTAAAGTAAAACATTAGTGAAAAGAGGAAGCACCCTAACTACATGGACTGACACAGTGGTAGCAACAATGGGCTCAAAAGTAACAACAATCGTGAGGATGGTGCAGGACCAGCTGTTTAGTTCTGTTGTGCATAGGATTTCTATGACTCAGAACTAGCAGGACTGCACCTAACACCACCACAACAAAGAGACTCAAATCAGTCTCAGAGGAAGTACAGCCAGTATGCTCCTTTGACGCAAGGATGTTGAGACTTTCTCTTACTCACTTTGGACACATCACCCAGAAAGGCCAATCATTGGAGGAAGAAGAACATAAGGTTTTGAAAAAAAAAAAAAAAGGAACCCCTCAATCAAATGGACTGACATTGACTGCAGCAATAGGTTCTGATAGTATAGTGGGTTACAAGTTGAGCTCATAACCTCAAGGTCAGCAGTTTGAATCTACCAGTTGCCCTGTGGGAGTAAAAGGAGGCTTTCCACTCCTGAAAAGATTTACAGCCTCGGAAACCCTATACAGGATCATCATGAGTCGGAAACCAACTCCACAACACATAACCACCACCACCACCAATCTTGGTAAAATTTCTTGACACAGGATAATCATGGGGGTTTATTATGAAGAATTTTAAGAAAATTTAGAACTGCATTCGTGAGAAAAAGACCAGGAAAATTATGTTGAACATTTTTTTTCCCATCACAACAATGTACCTGCTCATTATTTTGCAATAACTTCATTGGGAAATCTTACCGAATCCAGACTTCTTTTTATTCCAAAAGCCTAAGAACGTTTAAAAGGAACACAATTTGTGATCCTCGAGGATGACAAAAGTGCTGTTTTGACTAGGTGTAAATCATAAAGCAGAGATTTTTTTCACGGGAGGGTTATAGAGATGGAAACACTGTTTTTGGAAATCTGTAGACATTGTTATGTGCCTCATAGTTGGTTCTGACTCTTAGTGACCCTGTATAGGGTTTCCAAGAAGCAGTTGGAGGTTTTGAACAACTGGCCTTCTGATTAGCAGTCCAGTGCCACACCAGGACTCCAATAGAAGGAGGATATGTCAAGAAACAATTACTTCACATGTTGATTTCTTTGTTTAATAAAGGTTTCTATGATTTTGCAGCAATACTTTTTGACCCACTTTCATTAATTTTTATCTTTTATTTTGAAATAATTTCAGTCTCACAAAAAAGTTACCGAAAAAAGTACAAGGAATTCCCATATGCTCTTTACTCCGGTTCCCCAAATATTACCTTTACCGTATTCACTTAATCAGTCTATGTGTGTATATATGTAAGTAGGTATTATATATGCATGCATATTATTATTTTTCTGAAACATTTGAAAGTTACAGATATGAAGGCCAACTACTTGTAAATACTTCAGTATTGTTCCTACATACAAGCGTATTCTCTTACATAAAACAGTACAGTGATAAATATCAGAAAATTATCATTGATGAAGTAATATAGATCTTCAAATTTTGACAAATGTTCCATTAGTTCTTTTTTAAAACTTAGGAAATATATTATAATATTCAGTAAAGATTAATTTACATACAGCAAAAGTCACCCTTTTAATATGCATTTCTATGAGTTTGTGTATATACACATAGAACTGTAACCTGATCTGGTGCTGTGGGTTAATGCTCTGGACTGCAAGGTTGGTGGGTCAAGCTCACCAGCTGCTCCTCAGAAACCCTACACAGGGTTGCTATGAGTTGGAAACAACTCAATGGCACCTAACAACAACAATTATGATCAAGATATTAACAACTCCATCACCCCAAAACATTTCCCCATGCCGTCCTGTAGCAAACCCTTCTTTGAAACTCAGCTCCTGACAACAGATGTATTTTTGACCCTGTAATTTTCCTTTCACACAATATAATATGAAGGCCATTGTAATAGTGTTAAGTGAAGGGGATAACCACAGATCAACCACAGAGAATGCAGGAAACGACCTGACCTGTCAGAAGAATCTACTAAAAGGAAAAATATAACAGGGGACTTTCACCAAAATCAGACATACACAGTGACGAATAGGATTGATCTGATGTGAACAAGGAATTAATCATAATGCCACTATAGTAAATCAGCATTATAGTTAGTTTATGAAAACAATTATAGCAGACTGATGTAATGGGAAAGAAGTACCTTAGACCCAGGAAGAATTGACCAATTATGGGCCATAAATTATATAAGAAAATCTAGGAATCAGGAGACAATTTCCAGAGGACCCAGAACCCGCCCCAAAGGAAAACAGCATAAAAAATGAAAGCAGGAACATACTCGACATTCCTCTTCTCTTGTGAAGTGGAAGCCTGTTATTTCTGTAAGAAAATCTATGCTTTGTCTTGGAAGAAGTACAGCCAGAGTGTTCTTTAGAAGCAAGGATGACAAGACTTCATCTCTCTTACTTTGTACGTGTGGTCATGACGGACCAGTACCTAGAGAAGGATACCATGTTTGGTAACATAAATGGTTATAGAAAATGAGGAAGACCCTCAATGACACAGTGGCTGCAACAATGGACTCAAATACAGCAAGGATTGTGAGAATGGTGGGTGCAGGACCACACAATGTTTTGTTCTGTTGTACATGGGGTTGCTATGATTCAGATGGCATCTAACGAAAACAAGAGGGTAGTTTTCATTTTAATTTTTGAGGAATTTCCATATTTTTTCCACAAGTGTACCATTTTACATTCCTACCAGCAATGTATAAGGATTCTAATCTCCCCACATGCTCACCAACATTTGCAATTTTCTATTGTTTTCTTTTGTTTTTAATCATTTAAATCTAATAGGGAGAAACTGGTATCTCATATTTTTATATGCATCTCTCAGCCCTAGTTGCACAAATAGGTAAGCTCTGGTCTTATGACTAAAAAGTCCTTTGAAGAAAGACCTATTGTTTAAACAGAGATTGTTGTTGTTGTTGTTAAGTGTTATTAAGTAGGTTCAGAATCATAGCAACCCTGTATATGGTTTCCAAGAAGCACTTGGTAGATTTCAACTGCCAACCTTGCAGTCCAGTGCTTATCCTACAGCACCACACCAGGACTCCACAGCAAAGAAAACCCTATGGGACATAGGTTGTTATGAGGCAAAATCAACTCAATAGCCCCTAACAATGGCTAATGACGATGAGCATCATTTTATGTGTTTTAATAGTCTCTTGGATATTTTCTCTAGTGAGATATCTGATCATATCTTTGGGACATTATTTGTCTTTTTCTTAAGTTGTAGAAATTCTATGTATATTTTGAAATATCAAACCATTATTGAATAAATGGTGTCTGAATTTTTTTCCAGTGTATATGTTGTCTTTTTATTCTTATGATAAACACCTAATGATAAACATAATCATTTAATTTTATTAGGTCCCAACTGTCCATTTTGCTTTCTGCTACTTATGCATTTGTTGTTGTTTGGTATTCTATTATTAAAAAAAAACAACCCACAGGTCCATAGCTTCACCTCTATATTTTCTTCCAAGAATGTTATGGTTTTAAGTTTATCATTTAGATCTTCAATTCATTCTTAGTTTTTGTATATGGTGTGAGGTATGATGTTGCTTCAATTTACTGCATGTGGAAATCTAGTTTTCCCAGCACCATTTGTTGAAGAGACTATTTCTGGCCCATTTAATTGAGTAAGCACCTTTGTCAAAAATTAGTTCACCATAGATATATGGATTTGTTTATTGGCTCTCAAGTCTATTCCATTTGTCTATGTGTCTAAAAAAAAAAAAAAAATGATACCAAAACCATTCCTCCCACAGCACTCTCTACACAGCTGCTGGATTCAATTATTCATTGTAATGGCCTCACCGAACTCAGGCAACATATTCACAGTTACAGAGTTTACTAGGGAAGTTAGGGTCAGAAATGCTTAGGGCACAATTCTTCCAGTCAGGACAGCTCCTCCTCAGCTGTGTTCAGAGGCAGGTTTCTCTCTCTGCCTGGCCAATGTTACAAAACTCTTTTAGGGCTGCTGATAAATGCCCACAAGACACACCACTCCACCATAAGCCTCAGCCTGCGGCACTGAGCTTAAACTCCATGAGTCAACAAACCTGTCCCCCAATTAAATGCCTGGAGGCACCCCACTTGACAAATAAGTCTCCTGCCCAAAGTCACTCTACCTCATGCTCTGGGTTTTCTTCCTGCTTCTGCTGCTCCTCTGCCAATCCTTTGTTACTCCTCTGGTGTCACAGCTTTCTGTCCCTGGGTTGAGGAGGCATGGTCTTTGGGTACAAAGGACACACCCCACTCCTGGATTTTCTTCTTTGATGGTAGTGAAAGCCCCCCTCTTGCTTCTTAGGTAGTTCACTTTACACTCACGTTAGAGTTCCAAGCTTTTACAATTACAATTAACTCAGTTAACCACTCACAACTGAATCATATCATCATATCAGTATCTTCTTCTACCTTCTCTTATTGAGACCTAACAGGACAAAATATTGTTTTGTGGGAGTTACAAAGACAATGGGAAGCAATTCACTGCACTGCAGTGTCTATCATTAAACCATCAATACACTGTTTTGATTACTATAATTGTACAATATGTATTTAAATTGGCAAGTGTGAGACCTCCTATTTTGTTTTATTCAAAATTGCTCTGAAATTAGATGAGGAAGAGAGAGCCTCTTCAATAAATGGTGCTGGAAAAACTGGAAATCCATTTGCAGTAGAATGAAACAAGACCCATATGCCACACCATATACAAAAACAAACTAAATGTGGATTAAAGGCCTAAATGTAAAACCTAGAACTATGTTGTTGTTATTAGGTGTTGTTGAGTTGGTTCCAACACATAGCAACTCTATATCCTACAACAGTGAAAAAACAGGGACAAACTTATTAGCTCTAAGTCATGGCATAAATATATTGTCAAGCATAACTAAAAACACACAAATAATAGAACACAAAATAGATGACTGGTACCTCCTTAAAAATAAGCACTTACGTGCATCAAAAGATTTCACCAATAGAGTAAAAAGCCCACAGACGGGGATTTTTTTTTTTTTTTTTCACAATGGCATATCAGACAAGGGACTAATCTCGAAAATTTATAGAAAACTACAAAACCTCTACAACAAAAAGACAAACAACCCAATTTAAAAATGGGCAGAGGACATAAACAGACACTTCACCTAGGAATACATTCAGGTAGCCAACAAACATATGTGCCTTGGAGTCGGTCTGACGCATAGTGACCTTGTACAGGGTTTCTGAGGCTGTAAATCTTTACGGGAGCAGAAAGCCTTATCTTTCTTCCACGGAACAGCTGGAAGTTTCAAACTGCTGACCTTAAGGTTCGCAGCCCGATTTGTAACCACTATGCTACCAGAGCTCCTTCATGAGCCATTAGAGAAATGCAAATCAAAACGAGATATGATCCCACCCCAGCATTCATAGCAAAGTTTAAAAACAAACAAGTAGACAAACAACAAATGCTGACAAGAATGTGGAAAGACTAGGACCTTCCTACATTGTTGGTGGGACTGTAAAATGGTTCATTCACTGCAGAAGATAGTATGGCACTTCCTCAAAAAGTTGGAAATAGAAATATCATATGACCCAGAAATTCCTCTATTTGATACATATCCACAAAAAATAAGAGACAAGACATGAGTAGATATATGCACACCAATGCTTACCACAGCACTGTTCACATAGCAAAATGATGGAGATAACTTAAGTGCCCATCAATGGAATAATGTTATTGTGCATATGAACCTCACCAGATGAAATACACAGGAATCAAATTGACTGCATCTGTGTGAGGAGACAATGGAAAAGCACCATATCATCAGCTAAAACAAGGCCAGGTACAGACTCTGAACTAGACTGTCAACATGCAAGTTCAGGCTGCAGCTAAAGAAAATTAAAACAAGTTCACAAGAGCTCAAATATGATGTTGAATATATCTTACCTGAATTTAGAGACCGTCTCAAGAACATATTTGATGTGCTCGACATTAATGACTGAAGACCAGAGGAGTAATGGGATGAAATCAAGATCATACATGAAGAAAGTAAAAGGGCATTTAAAATAAAAACAAAAGAGGTGGGGGGCTTGATGGCAGATTAGGGAGAAGGGCCATGCAGATCTCCAACAGTAATAACATGGACTATGGGATAAAACAGACTCAAAGCACTGTCCTGTAACTCTGAAATTCATATAAAGGAATGTTTAGGAGGATTGGAGGTCCACTGTGAGTGGGATTAGAAGCATAAGCAAGAAAACCAGTGTTTTCTGTTTTGTGGCAGCCAGTTAGTTCTGGTGCAGCCATTTTGAGTGGGACAGAACAGATGCAAGATAAAGAGAACACTCCCATTCCAGAGGTCTGATGGATTTGCAAAGATCAAGGTGCAGTCATTCTTTTTTTTTTTTTTTTTTTTTTCCCCATTCACCTCTCTTTCTATGTCTGCTCACCTCCACTCTGGGAACTAGAGGAGGTGCTGGAGCCAGTGCCCCCCTTCCTCAACCCCTGGAGGGTTCTATTATGCATGCACATGGAAAAGATCACTGGGCTTAGAATCAAAGAAGACGGAGGAGTTAACAGGAACAACTTAAAACAGGATCCTCTTCTGAAACAACTCTGGCCAGTCCAGGACTCTTTCTCACTAGGAGAAACACCTGACTGGAATTGAGAAGAGGTGAGAGAGACAAAAAAAGGAAAAAAGCTAAATCATGAGTTACATTATAAGGGGCAATGGTAACATTTAAAAATTTCTCAGGTGAATTTGAAGGCAAGAAGCCAAAAAAGGAGCATTAAAGTCTTACTCATATTTTGCTACATTCTTTTTTGTGTTGATTATAGACTGTAGTGTCCAATCTGGATTCTTTGGTCCTCCTTTCACATTGGGAGTGCTCTTTCTTTCCATATCTTACCCAAGAAGAGAGAGCAATTGTAGTCATACAGCCAAGCTACAATTACACCATATAAAACCACACCATCTGGACAAGAGCCAATACCAACTGCTGTACACCACTGCAGCATAAATAACAAACAAATTCTAAAATCACTATGAGTTGAAGAATAAGAGAATGAAACAAGGAATCCCATGTCCTGATTACATCTACCAGGAGGCAACCAGAGGCCTCAAGAACACCAACATACATTCATCCAATTATTGAAAATACAATAGCACCACAATATATAAAAAGCAACAGAAGATTTCTGAGTGTGTCCAGAAACAAGATAGAGCAACTGAAACAAATGATCTGAAGGTAGAACTAGAATTTCCATTGGAAGGAGGGCAGGCTTTGGAACTGCCTGATAAAGAATTCAGGAGAATAATATTGATGTGTGTTTCTAAATGCTCCACAGAGGGGTTGAGAAAAATAAGGAAGAAATCAAGAAAGTGCTACAGGAACAATCTAATAAGATGGAAATAGAATTGGAACCAATTCAAAACCTGCAAAAAGAGATCCAAATAATTACTAGTAAAATATCAGAAATGGGCAATATACTGAAAGGGCAAAGGAGAAGAATTGAAAGGATGGAATCAAGAATCAGCAAGATTGAAGACAAATATCTCTGTACTGCTAAGATAGAAGAGCAAGCAGAAAAAAAATAATTTAAAAATCTGAATAAAATCTATGATTCATGTGGGACAAAATGAAGAGGAATAACCTATGGGTTATTGGAGTGCCAAAAAGGAAGGATCACAGACAACCACACAGGAGATAGTTGAAGAGCTGCTGCAAGAAAATTTCCCTAATACCCTGAGAACCATAAAGATAAACATTCAAGAAGGTGGATGAATCCCAGGAAGGATAGGGCCCCAAAGAAAATCACAAAGACATATCATAATCAAGCTCTCCAAAATCAAAGACAATAAGAGAATCTTGAAAGCAGCTAGGGAAAAGAGAAGTGCTGACTACAAAGGCAAGAAAATCAGATTAAGCTCTGATCTCTCAGAAGAAACTATGCAGGCAAGAAGGCAATGGGGAGACATACATGAAATCCTGAAAGAGAAAAACTGCCAAGAATCATTTACCCAGAAAAGCTGTCAAACAAATATGACAACATACTCAAAGCATTCCAGGATAAACAGAAGCTAAGGCACTTTCTCAAAGCCAATCAAGTGCTTCAAAACATCCTAAGGGAGTTATTTGGATTGAGAAGCAACAAGAACAGACAACAACCAGAGATAGACATATGTGGAAACACCACCCAGAACTCAATCCACAAAGAATGAATAATATAGGAACAAAGACCCAAGTGGTGAGAAGATCAGATAGACTGAAAAATAAAATAGACTGTTTTAAGTGGAAGAAAAAGCTAATAGAATACAGGGTAACTTCAAAGAAAAATAATACTTCCAACTTAGCAAGAAAATAAAAATCCAAGAAGAACATGGAAACATGTTGATTTCAATTTTTATAGTATTTCAATTTCTATGAAGAAACTGAAAAGAAAAAACACCAAAAACATGAACTTAGCACGGGAAGGCATGAAGAACATAGAACAAACAGCACAACAAAAATACACATAAAGACAGAAATTAATTCATACCTCTCAATGATTACAATGAATGTCAATGTATTAAATGCGCCAGTCAAGAGACAGAAAGTGGCAGAATGGATAACAAAACAAGATCCTTAAATATGCTGTCTGCAAGAGAAACACCTTATAAACAAAGACACAAACATATTAAAAGTTAAAGGGAGGAAATAAACATACAAAGCTAATTGCAATTAAAAAAAAAACGAGCAGAAATGGCAATACTAATCTCTGATAAAATAAACTTTAAGACAAAAGTCAGAATAAGACATAAAGAAGGGCATTATCTCATGATTAAGAGGTCAATATAACAAAAGGACATAACCATAATAAATATTTATGCTCCCAATGAAAGAGACCCAAAATATATAAAGCAAATCCTAATAGAATTGAAAAGAAGAAATGGACTAATCTACAGTAAGTGTGAGAGATCTTAACACTCTTTTGCAAAAAAGGATAGTACAACCACAAAGAAACTTGGCAAAGCCACAGGGGAACTAAACAACACAATCAAGCAACTTGATCTCATAGATGTGTATAGAGCATTCAACCCAACAACAGCACAATATACATTATTTTCCAGAACATATGGAACATTCTCCAGAAAAGACCATATGTTAGACCACAAAACAAGCCTCCATAAATTTACAAACATCAAAATACTACAAAGCATCTTCTCAGACAACAATGCTATAAAATCAGAAATCAACAAGAGGAAGACTACGGAAATGAAGTCAAATACATAGAAACTAAATATCAACCTGCTTAAAAGCTACTGGGTTGTAGAACAAGTAAAAGGTGAAATTTCAAAATTCCTAGAAACAAATGAGAATGAAAACCCAACATACCAAAATCTTTGGGACATGACAAAAGCAGTGGTAAGAGGACAATTTATTGCAATAAATGCACACATGCAAAAATAAGAAAGAATCAAAACCAACACATTAATGCAACATCTCCAACAATTAGAAACAGATCAGCAAACTAAAGTACACTCAACAGAAGATAAGAAACAATAAAGATTAGACTATAAATAAAAGAGATAGAAAACAGAAAAACTATAGAAAGAATCAACAAGATAAGAAGCTGGTTCTTCTAAAGGATTAATAAAATTGACAAACCACTGGCAAACCTAAAAAAAGAAACAAGGGAAAACACAAAAATAACATGCATAAAAAAATCACATAGGTGATGTCACAACAGAAACAATGGAAATAAATAGAATAATAAGAGAATACTGTGAGTAGTACTCAAACAAATTTTGAAAATCTAGAGGAGATGGATATATTTTTAGAAATGTATGACCTACCTAAATTTATGCACAGTGAAGTAGAAAAGTTGAACAGACCTATAACAAAAGAAGAAATTGATCAGGTCATCAAAGCACTCTCAAACAAAAAACAAAACAAAACAAAAAATCCAGGTCCAGATGACTTAATTGGTGAGTTTCACCAAATATTCAGGGAAGAGCTGTCACCAATTTTACTCAGAGTATTCCAGAATATAGAAAAGGATGGAAAACTTCCAAATACGTTTTATGAAGCAAGCATACCCCTCATATCAAAACCAGGGATGACATCACCAAAAAGGAATATTATAGACCAATATCCCTGATGAACATAGATGCAAAGATTCATAACAAAATTCTACCCAATGGAATTCAAGAACACATTTTAAAAAAAAAATGCATCATGAGCAAGTGGACCTCATATCAGGGATGCAAGAATGGTACAGTATTAGAAAAACAACCAATGTAATCCACCAGCTGAGTAAAAAAAGAAAGAGAAAGAACCACATGATCTTATAAATTAATGCAGAAAACTCATTTGACAAAATCCAAAATCCATTCCTGATAAAAAACACAACAAAGTAGGAATGGAAGGGAAATTCTTCACCATACTTAAGAGCATATATACAAAACCAACACTCAACATCATATCACTGAAAGCCCTCCCTTTGTGAACAGGAACCCGACAAGGATGCCCTATGTCACCACTCCTATTCAATATTGTGTTGGAAGACTTATCCAGAGCTATAAGGCAAGATAGGGATATAAAAGGCATCTAAATTGGCAAAGAGAAAGTAATAACTCTCTCTATTTGCAGATGATATGATCCTATTCATAGGAAACCCCAAAGATTCAGCAAAAGAACTATTAGAACTCATAGGAAGATGCAGTAAAATGGCAGAGTCCAAGATCAGCATACAAAAATCAGTCAGATTTCTCTATACTAACAATTACAGCACTGAAAAGGGTATTAGGAAAGCAATAAAATTTTCAGTCGCCACCCAAAGAATGAAATATTTTAGAAAAAAATCTAAAAGAAAAAACAAAGCAGCTATACAAAGAAAACTGCAACCAAAAGACTCGTGGCTCCCAGTTTTGGCAGTGGCAAAGGCAGAGTCAGGTAGGACAGGCTCCATGGGGCAGGGGTTGAAAACCCAGAAAAGCTGCTTTCACAGAATAGCTACAGGGCTATGGATCAAGCATAAGGTGCAGGGCATCAGTTTCCCGTACCCACTGGTGGAAAAATCACTGTATATAGGAAAATATTGGGATTTAGGAATCGATCAGGACACGGGACTCCCTCTGTGGCCATCTCAACCAGGGCTGAGTTCAGAGGATGGGGCCACAGCCAGACTGCCACAGTGAACCTACGCTAAAAACTGCAAATGGAGGTGTGGGGGGATTATACACGTTTTTCCCTCCTCTTCCCTGTCGCACCTTCTCTGCCCAGTCTGGAGGTCTTTAGGCGGGTGGGCATGCACCCCCAAAAGGGTCCAGCTTTGATCCCACAGTTTTCCCATGGCACAGAGAGAAAGAGTTCCATTGGTCCCACGGGCTAATTTTTTGGCAGCTGATTATGACATCTGACTCTGGGACCCAGCCCTAAACTTAATTTGTATGGGACCCTTTACTCCTGTCTACCCAGCAAGAAAAAAGCAGGTCTGGCCAGACAGACAAGCCATATGAACATTCTGTAAAACCCCAACATAAAAGGACACAACTATTTCTAGAATTACGCTCTACACACGCAGATACCTAACTAATGTTCAGAGACAAAAATAGTAGACAATCTTTCTCCCATTAATTTCTCAATATCTATCTGCGCACCTCTACGGTGGTGACTAGAAGAGGAGCCTGAGTGAATGGACACCCCCACCCACTGCTGGAGGTTTCTACAGGGCACACACAGCAGCAAAGGCAACTGGCCAGTCGACTACAGTTTTATTTTTGTTTTAGAGTGCTGGTGTTTGCCTCTGCTTTTTTATATTAATTCTGTTTTTGGTCATTTTGATCACAGTTTTTTTCCTAGAGGTGGGACCTTTTTCTCCCTATGTTACTGAAGAAGAGACAGCAATTGGGGCCATATAGCCAAGCTACAAGCATAGCCCATAATATTCTACCATTGAGACAAGAGCTAATAACAAGCTGCTGGGCATTACATGCAAAAAGGGACGCCTATCTCCTGATCATATCCACCAGGAGACACTCAGTAAGTGTAACAACACAGCAACAAACATCCATGTAAGCATTAAAAACCTACCTTACTACTGAAAATGACCAAAAAAAGATCTTAAAACATGTACAAAAAAAGAAAAGAGTGAGACAAATGAGCTGGAGACAGACAAAGGCTTTTCAGAATAGGAAGAGCAGGTTTTGGATTTGCCTGAGAAGGAATTCAGAAGAATGATACGGAAACACATTCAAATTCTCTGAAAAGGGGTGGGGGGAAATAATGAAGAAGTCAGGAAAGTACTACAAAAGATAATTTTCCTAACTTCTGGAAGGATGAGAAGATGAACCTCCAAGAAGCCAAACGTACCCTAGGAAGGATAGACTCCAAAAGAAAATCACCAAGACATATCATAATCAAGCTATCCAAAATCAAAACAAGGAGAGATTCCTAAAAACAGCCAGGGAAAAGAGAAGTGTTACCTAATTTTAAAGGCAAGCAAATCAGATTAAGCTCTGACTTTCCAGCAGAAACCATGCAGGCAATAAGACAATGGGGAGACATACATAAAACCCTAAAAGAAAAAAAAATGCCAAGCAAGAATCGTCTATCCAGCAAAACTGTCAATCAAATACGATGGTGCAATCAAAACATTCTAGGATCAACAGAAGCTAAGAAATTTTGTCAAAGCCAATCCAGAACTTCAAAATATCCTGAAGGGAGTACTTTGGGCTGAAAACCAACAAGAACAGACAACAACCAGAGATTGACAGACGTGGCAACACCACCTGAAATTCAGACGACAGACAACAGAGTCCAGAATAGAATGAAATTACAACAACGAATTCAAAGGCGCTGGGAGGTCAACCAAAGATCAAAATAATAACTATGAAAAAGAAAGTAAAAATATAGGAACGGTGATCCAGGTGGTGAAGTCAGTTAGATTACAGGATACAATAGACTGTCTTAAATGGAGGGAAAAGTTAACAGACTATAGGGTAACCCTAAAGAAAGGTAATACTTCACAATTTACCATGAAAATGGAGTTCCAAGCAGAACAAGGAAACATGAAAACTATGAAGAAACCAACAAGGAATAGCACAAAAAACAAAAACTCAGCACAAGAAAGCATGTAGAACAAAGGATTGAACAGCACTATCAAAAAATTAATAATGGCAACAGTTATTCCATACCTATCAATAATTACATTGAATGCACCAGTGAAGAGACAGAGAGTGGCAGAATGGATAAAAAAAACAAAACCCTTCAATAAGCTGCCTGCAAGGGACACACATTACACACAAAGACAAAAACAGACTAAAAGTTAAAGGATGAAAAAAATATACCAAGCTAACTGCAATAATAAACAAGCAGAGTGACAGCACTAATCTCTGATAAAGTAAACTTTAAGACAAAAACCAGCATAAGAGATAATGAAGGATATTATCTCATGATTAAAGGGTCAATTTAGCAAGATGACATAACCATAATAAATATCTATGCTCCCAATGAAAGTACACCAAGATATGTGAAACAATCCCTACTAGGAATGAAGAAAGAAATAGATAAATCTACAAATATAGTGGAAGATTTAAATATGTCACTTTCGAAAAGGGACAGAACAATCAGAAAGAAACTCAACAAAGTTACAGAGGAACTAAACAACACAATTAACCAACTTGACCTCATAGATGTGTACAGAGCATTCAACACAACAGCAGCACAATATACATTCTTCTCCAGTTCACATGGAACATACTCCAGAATTGACCATGTATTAGGTCACAAAGCAAGCCTCCATAAATTTACAAACATTAAAATACTACAAAGCATCTTTTCAGACAAGAATGTTATAAAAGTAGAAATCAACAATATCACCAAGGAAATAAAGTCGAATACATGGAAGCTAAATAACAACCTGCTGAAAACCGACTGGGTAAGAAGAAATTAAACGTGAATTCACAAAGTTCCTAGAAACAAATGAGAACGAAAACACAGCATACCAAAATTTTTGGGACACAGCAAAAACAGTGCTGAGAGGACAATTTATTGAGATAAATACACACAACTGAAAAGAAGTTTGAACTACAATTAACACATTAACACAGCATCTCCAACAATTAGAAATAGACCAACAGAAGGAACCTACAGTCACCAAAAGGAAAGAAATAATAAAGACCAGAGCAGAAATAAATGAGATGGAAAACTATAGAAAGTATCAACAGGACAATAAGCTGGTTCTTTGAAAGGATTAATAAAATTGACACACCATTGGCAAAACTAACAAAAGAAAAAAATGAGAAGACACAAATAACTCGCAATAGAAACAACATGGGCAATGTCACAACAGAACCAATCAAAAGGATAATAACAGAATACTATGAAGAGTTGTACTCCAATACATACAAAAACATGGATACAGTTTTAGTAAATTTAGAAAGACGGATACATTTTTAGAAAAACACGACCTACATAAATTTACACAGAGTGAAGTAGAAAACTTGAACAGACCCATAACAAAAGAAGAAATTTATCAGGTCATCAAAAAACTCCAAAACAAAAGAAGTCCAGGACCAGATGTTTTCACTGGTGAGTTCTACCAAATATTCAGGGAAGAGCTGTCAACAATTCTACTCAAATTATGCCAGAATATAGGAGAAGACAGAAAACCTCCCAATACTTTTTATGAAGCAAGTATAACCCTCATACCAAAACCAGGGAAGTACATCACTAAGAAAGAAAATTATAGACAAATATCCATCATGAACCTAGATGCAAAAATTCTCAACAAAATCCTAGCCAACAGAATCCAGCAGCACATCAAGAAAATAATACATCATGACCAAGTGGGTTTTGTAAAAGGGATGCAAGGATGGTTCAACATTAGAAAAACAATCAATATAATCCACCATATAAGTAAGAAAAAGGAAAAGAACCGCATGATCATACTGACTAATGCAGAAATCCAAACAAAGTAGGAATTGAAGGGACACTCCTCAACATAATCAAGAGCATATATACACAATCAACAGCTTACATTACTCTCAATGGAGAGAAACTGAAATCCTTCCCTCTGCAAAAGGGAACCAGACAAGGATGCCCTTTGTCACCAGTCCTATTCAATATTGTGCTAGAAGTCTTAGCCAGAGCTATACTGCAAGATAGGGAAATTAAAGGCATTCAAATTGGTAATGAGGAAATAAAAACTCTATTTGCACACTACCACTCATCTGTCAGTTTGTCGTACTGTGGTGACCTGTGAGTTGCTGTGATTCTGAAAGCTACGCCACCAGTATTTTATATACCAGCAGGGTCACCCATGGTGGACAGGTTTCAGATGAGCTTCCAAACGAAGACAGATTAGGAAGAAAAAGTGATGAACTACTTCCGAATATTTAGTCACTGAAAACCTCATGAATAGCACAGAAACACTGTCAGGTATAGTGCCGGAAAATGATCCCCTCAGGTTGGAAGCCACTCAAAATGCAACTGGGGAGTAGAGTCGACCGTGATGACGAGGATGGAGTAAAACCCGTGGGACCTTCATTTGCTGATGGGCCACAACTCAAAATGAAGAGAAACAGCTGTAAACATACATTAATAATAGGAACATGGAATGTACGAAGTGTGAAGCTGTGAAAATTGGAAGTTGTCAAAAATGAAATGGAATGCATAAACATCGATATCTTAGGCATTAGTGAGCTGAAATGGATTGGTATTGGCCATTTATAATCTGATGACCACATGGTTTACTATGCCGGAAATGACAAATCGAAGACAATGGTGTTGCATTCATTGTCAAAAAGAACCTATCCACATCAGTCATGAGGTACTACGCTGTCTGTGATAGGATGATATCCATGCGCCTCACCTACAGGGAAGCCCAGTTAATACCACTATTATTCAAATGTATGCACCAACCACTAAAGCCAGTGAGGATGAAATAGAAGAATTCTACCAATTTTGTCAATCTGAAACTGATCAAACATGCAATCCAAATTTATTGATCATTACTTGTGATTGGAATGCAAAGGTTGGGAGCAAAGAGGAAGGATCAGTAGTTGGAAAATAAGGCTTTGGTGATAGAAATGATGCTGGAGAATGCATGATAGAATTCTGCAAAATCAATGATTTGTTTATTTCAAATACCTTCTTTAGACTGTATAAAACACAAAAGCAGGGGAAGAGTATGTGAAAATGAAAGAACATTCCTTCCAGGTCAAGTGGAGCAAAAGGGACATGCTGACCTCACAAGAAGTTGTTTTTCTTTTAAGTTTAACTCACCCAGGGTCAGAGCAGTTTCCTGGGAGTGAGAACAATTCCTTGTTAACCCCACTCCTAATGCATGCACACCAGCTGTTCCTTGTATGCAGGATTAACCAGCAAATACACATCTCAATCAATCTGGCCAATATGCTGGTTTACAAACGTTCCACAAATTTATGCAGTTTCTTACACCTTTTCTTCTTTCTTTCCATAGCATCTCTACATCTCACCGCCCCCCTGCTTTTTTTTAAGAACTTAATTTCTACATTGTTGTGATTGGCTAATGCTATCATAGATTCATGGTGCTTATTAACATATTGATTTAAGTGACATACCCAGTGTATAATATATATATCTATACATACTACAACAATTACAATAAAGGTCATAAACCAGATTCAAAAATTTAACCCGTTAAACCAATGTTGAGGGTGTAACCACTGCATGTCATCTTGAAATTATTTTAACAAATCAGGTTGCAAAGCTGCATGTATTTGATTAATTTGTTCTGATAATTCATTTTCTAAGATAGAAACTTGTGTACTAAGGGTGCCATAAAAATCCCCCAATAAATTGTGTTTAACTTCTTCCCAAGGATGTATGCTGTGATTATATGGTATAGCAGTCACACATTGTTGCTCAAATTTTCAGTCACATTTTAAATTTTGCTTAATAAAAAGACCTTGTTGCTGATCCTTAGTCCAGTCTACTGTGCTTCAAGAGATTGTAACCTAGATATAATATTCTTATAAATATTAATCTGCTATTGTAATTCCTGAGTAACATTAGTTAAAACCATTTCCACAGTTCCGGTAGTGTGTATAGATTCCGTGAGTGATACAACAGCTATACTGGCTGTAGCAATAATAAGTATAGCAGAATTAATGGATGCTATTAAAGTAGCAGTGAAGCATAGAACTGTAACCCTTTTAAAAGCTTTCTTAATAATAAATGCAAAGGTCTCTCCTTCCTAGAGGCTAGTTAAGTCAACTGGGACCCAACCTTGAGCTTTTCTTTTTAAGACCATTACTGATGTAAGATTTAACTGTGATATATTTTGATCACTTATACAAGTAGTATACCAGTAAGGAGGATTAACAGAAATTTTATAAAATGATTCATTCACAGTGACATCAGGTGGTGTTTGACTCATGAGTATAACATATGGGTGTGTAGTACAAATCATAGCAGAATCAGTCTTATTGTTAGTTAATGTTAAAATAAAATTGCCAGAGTTGTTAGTGTAAATTCCATGGATAGTATCTGAGAAAAAAAAGATAGTGCTAATCACCAAAAAAGATGTATGTAGAGGACTGGGATGTGCTTCATCAATAAATTTTAAGATGGGTCCAGATAAGCCAGCCATGTTCACTCCAAATAATAGACGAGTTGGATGGAGATTCAAAGGATATGTCTCATCCCATAGTGCTAAGGTGGTCATGTGGTCCCCAGTCCAATAAAGTCCCATTTTTAAACAATGATAATGCATGAGGTTCTTAAACCTGACAGGGGTTCTATTGGGCTGTATAAAAGTGATATCTCCAATCCCTTTTTGGCTTGCAATTGGGAAGCTCAGGAGCCTGAGATGTGTTAAGGAACTGCGTCATATTCACTAAAATGGCTGATATAAAGGTTAAGTTAGCAGGTTGATTACCCATTTTAGGTTGATAATAGAGAAATTCTTGAGAGTGTACAGGAAGACTGGAATGATTGCATGAGCAGTGACAAGCACATAGGAGAAGTGGCTGAATGTAGTGTTAAAGAGGAATTAAATTTAATACAAGAAGTTTGTTCAAGTAGAGGGCCAGAAGGAGGAATTCAAACTCCCCCAGGTTATGTAGTATCGTTGGATGAGAGCAGAGGATCAGGATGCCACCAAGTTAAAGGAGTAAATAATGAAGGATTTAGAATATGAGTCCAATAGACCTGGCTCCCTCCAAAAGGTGAGTAGGCAAAGTGCTAGGGGACCCCAGAAGAGGAAAATTACCTTGGAGGCAGATCTTTTCACTCTTTTGGCAGGTACCCACTGGGGTCGATCATCTATAATGACACAAATCACTCCCCTTTGCCATGCAATCAATTTATAGGGATCATCCCAGGTATCAGACTTTTGTGACTTCACCCAAATCTGATCAATGATAGGGACTGGAGGGGCAAGCTATACCCTATGCTGATAAGCAGTTAGTCCTGAGGTGTTAATTTTTTAAATTAGATTATATAATATTAAGTGCAAAAGGGTTCTATGGGTCATACTCCCCTTTTTTTTAATGTTTTATTGTGAATTATATGATAGTTTACATGGGAGAACTTTAGTTTTACATTCATTCCATCATATATCATCTC
>NW_006408685.1:4314788-4315323 GCF_000296735.1 Chrysochloris asiatica | reverse complement strand
TTCTAGCCGCTCCAGGCTGGTCTGCTCATCCTTTCAAGTGGAGATTTCTCATCTCTGGAGATCTGGATGTGGTTCCGGTTTCTACCTATAGATTTGTGTATTGCAAAGCCTCTGCACGAAGCCTCGTTCACTGGGTACACTGTAGCCCCATTTTAGGTATTCCAATCAGTCATAGGCAAGACGGACGTACAAGACTTCTAGTGTGGTGTTTCTGACTATTCCTTTTTCTCCCTCTCGAGTGTCTACTCTATATTATAATGCAAGGGAAACCAAGATTAAAACAAACAAACAAGCAAACAAAGACACACAAAAAACAGTCAAACATCTTAACAGGATTCCCTCCCCACTCCAACCATGACTCAATCCCTGTATCTCAGAGCCCTGCCATTCAAAGGCTGTGCATATATCGTCCTTTATCTCTGTTCCCTTTAGCCCTTTCGAACATGCCCAATTGTTCTCCCACTTGCCCCGTTTCTCTGCTTTCCTCTCCCTCCCTATATATTGCTCCCCTCCCTAGCACCCAAGCTCTCCTGTG
>NW_006408685.1:4310086-4311302 GCF_000296735.1 Chrysochloris asiatica | reverse complement strand
AATTCCTATATTGCTGAGTGTTTTTATCAGGAATGGATGTTGGATTTTGTCAAATGACTTTTCTGCATCAATCGATATGATCATGTGGTTATTTTTGTTTTTCTTATTTATATGGTGGATAACGTTGGTCGTATTCCTAATGTTGAACCATCCTTGCATCCCTGATATGAATCCCACTATGATCATGATGTGTTGCTGAATTCTGTTGGCTAGGATTTTGTTGAGAATTTTTGCATCTACGTTCATGAGGGATATTGGTCTATCATTTTCTTTCGTAGTAACGTCCTTCCCTGATTTTGGTATGAGGGATATACTTGCTTCATAGAATGTATTAGGAAGTTTTCAATCCTCCTCTCTATTCTGGAATAATTTGAGTAGGATTGGTGACAACTCTTCCCTTTATGTTTCGTAGAATTCACCTGTGAAGCCATCTGGGCCTGGACTTTTTTTGGTTGGGAGTCTTTTGATGACCTGGTCAATTTCTTCTTTTGTTATGGGCCTGTTCAGGTTTTCTATTTCATTGTATGTAAGTTTAGGTAGGTCGTGTTTATCCAAAAATGTATACATCTCTTCTAAGTTTTCAAATCTGTTGGAGTACAACTCTTCATAGTATTCTGTTGTTATCCTTTTTATTTCCTTTGGTTCCGTTGTGACATCACCCATGTGATTTCTAATGCATGTTATTTGTGTCTTCTCTCTCTTTTCTTTTGTTAGATTTGCCAATGCTCTGTCGATTTTATTAATTCTTTCAAAGAACCAGCTTCTTGTCTTGTTAATTGTTTCTATACTTTTTCTTTTTTCTATCTCATTTATTTCTGCTCTGATCTTTAATATTTCTTTTCTTTTGGTGACTGTGGATTTCCTTTGTTGGTCTGTTTCTAATTGTTGTAGATGCTGTGTTAATTGGTTAATTTTAGTTCTTTCTTCTTTTTGGATGTGTGTGTTTATTGCAATAAATTGTCCTCTCAGCTCCGCTTTCGCCGTGCCCCAAAGATTTTGGTATGTTGTGTTTTCGTTCTCGATGATTTCAAGAAATTTTGCAAATTCGTGTTTGATTTCTTCTACTACCCAGTCACTTTCCAGCAGGGTGTTGTTCAGTTTCCATGTATTTGTCTTGATTTCCTTAGTTTTTCTATTGTTGATTTCTAATTTGATAGCATTGTGGTCTGAGAAGATGCTTTGTAGTATTTTGATATTTGTAAATTTATGGAGACTT
>NW_006408685.1:4298781-4308906 GCF_000296735.1 Chrysochloris asiatica | reverse complement strand
TATATGTCTCCCCATTGCCTTCTCGCTTGCATGGTTCCTGCTGAGAGATCTGAGCTTAATCTGACTTGCTTGCCTTTGTATGTGACCTTTCTGTTTTCTCTGGCTGCTTTCAGAAGCGTCTCCTTATCTTTGAGTTTGGAGAGCTTGATTTCATATGGCTTGGTGATTTTCTTTTGGGGTCTGCCCTTCTTGGAGTCTGTTGAGCTTCTTTTACGTGTATTTTTTCGCTTTTCAGAATGTTGGGGAAATTTTCTTCCAGTAATTCTTCGACTATTTCCTCTTTGGACTTGTGTGATTCTTCTTGCTCAGGAATGCCAATAATTCTTAAGTTATTCCTCTTCATGTTGTCCAGCATGAATCTTATACCATCTTCAGAATTTTTTATCCTTTTTTGTGTTTGTTCTTCTATCTTAGTGGTATTGAAAGATCTGTCTTCCAACTCACTGATTCTTCCTTCCATCTCATCTATTCTATTCCTCTGCCCTTCCAGAATGTTTTCTATTTCTGCCATTTTGTTATTGATTGTTTGCACCTCTTTCCATAGGTTTTGAATTGTTTCCTATGCTGTAGCTATCTTGTTTCATTGCTCTTGTAGTACTTTCCTGACTTCTTCCTTATTTTTCTCAACTCCATTGTAGAGTGTTTTGAAACATTTCATAATCATTTTTCTGAATTCTTTCTCAGACATTTCCAGGGCCTGCCCTCCTTCCATAATGGATTTCAGGTCTACTTCTAGGTCATTTGTCTCAGATATTTTATCTTTTTTCTGGACATGTGTTGATATGGCCATCTGTTTTTGCTTCTTGGGCATGTTTACTGTTTATCTGTGGCCCTAATACTTAAGTGAGTATGTATTTTTGTACTTTTTTATGCTTTCTGATTGTTTCCAGGGAGATGTGATTAGGGTGTGGTATTCTCTTTTCCCTCTTCTTATTGCTTAACTCAGAGTGACTTTCACAGGTGTTACCTGTTTCCCTGGTGTATGTCTGCTGGTATTGGTTCTTGTCTGGATTTTGTTATTTCGTAAGGTGTGATTGCAGCTTTGCTTTTTGGCAGTGGTTGCTGACTCTTCTTGTGTAATATAGGGAGACAAAGAGTCCTCCAAAAGCAAATGGAAGGCTATGTAACAGCCAAACAACTGTCCTGCCCGGTCAGGGAAACACCGCCCTCCCCCCTTTTTTGTTTTTTGAGCTAACATTTGAGTGTACCATGAGCACGCTCTTCGCATGCTTGACAAGTGAAATTATAAGGAATATATCCAAGCATGTTGTAGTAAAGCAATACCATTGACTACATATAAAGAGTCACTTAAAATGTTTATAGAGTGATTAGGGAATGTTCAGCTTGCTGTGGTGTAGCATAACCAGGATGAGTTTTGAAACCCCACTAATGGCTGGTTGGATCAATCTATGAAATGGCTGCTAAGTCTTTTTTTTTAGAACCATCAATAAATATATTAAGTGCTTTTTTAAAAGGAATCAGACAGAGAATTGTTTTTAAATTTAATGGGACCAGAGAATAGAATTATAAAAGTTTGGGAGGTGGAAAAATAACTTTTACCAAAATTTCCCAATCAACAGGCAGCTTTGATAGCTTTCACCTACTGATTCAATCATTTTAAATGTAAAAGAATAATGTGATCCATTTTCTTTTCCACTTTTATTTAATTCTTTAAACACAGAAAAGGGCAGTGAGTCATGTACCCATTTCTGGTCACGCACAATTGCCGGGAAGGCAGCTAAAAGGGCATTTTTGTCCCCGGCTTATGCTCCTTCATGTAGTCTCCGAGACCTGAGAGGAGCCTGGTTCATTTTTGTAGCAGAAATGTGCAGGGGTGGATCTGGATGTTGGAACTGAGAATATTGTAGTAGAGGAGCTGTTGAGGAGCTGAAGGATTGGGCTCTGAATTTAAAGGTGGAAGGAAGGGATTGTCACCCTTATCTCCACTAGAATTTACTGACTCAATGGTCATGGCTACTCCCACTCCTTTATAAAGACCCATTTCTGTAGCCCCAGGGACCAGTGGTCTAGCCTCTTCCTTCCACGAGTCAACACAACTTTTGCCTTCACTATCATTATCCTGAGTATATAAGGGGTACAAAGCAGCTAGAATAATGCTCCACGTGGTTGTTTAGTGAGGTTGGCCTAGGAGCCGGCAGTGTTTTTTTCTGCTGTGCATAAGGTCGCTATGAGTTGGTACCGACTCGATGGCACCTAAGACCAACAACAAAGGTATTTCTATTTCCAAGTTTCTGAAGAAGTGCCATACCATTTTCCAGAGTGGTTGGACCATTTTGCATTCCCACTTGCAATGTAGTAGGGTCCCAGTCTCTCCCATCCTCGCCAGCATTTACTATCCTCTGCTTTTTTTTTTTTTTTTTTTTAATTTCGCTGTTATTGCTGGTGTGAAATGATATCTCATTATAGTTTTGATTTGCATCTGTCTAATGGCTAATGATCATGGACATTTCTTCAAATATTTGTTGGATGACCAAATGTCTTCTTTGGTGAAGTTTTCTTTTCATGTCCTGTGTCCATTTTTAAATTGGAATATTTGTCTATTTCTTGTAGAGGTGTTGTAGTTTCCTATAGATTTTAGAGGTTAGTCCCTTTGCTGGTATGTCATTGCAAAAGATTTTACCCAATTCTGTGTACTACCTTCTTACTCTCTTGGTGAAATCTTTTGATGCACATATGTTTCTAATTTATACTACATCACGATCATCTATTGTGTCTTGTTTTGTTAATGCAATTCTCACAATATTTGGTAGTCTATGTTTGCCCTGTATTAGAGTCCTTGTATTTGTCTCTATTTTTTCATTGATGCCTTTTTTGATTCTGGGATTCACATTTAGGTCTTTAATCCATGCTGAGTTGTTTTTTGTACATGGTGTGAGATAAAAGTCTTGTTTCATTCTTTTGCATATTGATTTCCAGCGTTTTCAGCATCATCTATTGAAGAGACTATCACCTCTCCATTCAATGTACTTTGGCCCTTTGTCAAAGATCAATTTGTTGTATGTGGATGGGTTAATTTCTGTATCTTTCTTTGTACCAGTACCAAGCTGTTTTGACCACTATAGCCATGTAGTGAATTTTGAAATCAGACAGTGACAGACTTCCAGCTTTGTTCTTTTTCTTAAGCAGTGCTTTGCTTACCCTGGGTCTCTTTCCTTTCTAAACAATTAAAGCTTATAATATTTTTTTCCATCTCTTTAAACAATGTTGTTGAAATATGGATTGAGATTGTGTTATATGTGTAGGTACCTTTGGGTAGTATTGGCATTTTCACAATGTTAAGTCTTCCTATCCTAGAACATGGTATATTCTCCTATTTTTATAAATATATTTTGGTTTTTTTGTATTGGTGTTTTGTAGTTTACTTTGTGTAGCTCATTTGTTTCTCTGATTAGATTTATTCTTAAATATTTCATCCTTTGGGCAGTGATTATAAATGGTATTGATTTCCTAATTTCCTTTTCAGTTCTATCATTGTTATCATAGAGGAATCTGACTGATTTTTGTATGTTGGTCTTGTACACTGACACTTTGCTGAATGTTCAAATATTTCTAGTAGTTTTCTTGCTGACTCTGGAGATTCCTTTGTTTAGGATCATATCATCTGCAAAGAGATAATCTGCAATTTGGATGCCTTTAATTTCTCTGCCTTGCCTTATAGCTCTAGCTAATACTTCCAGATTAGGACTAAGGTGTGCCTGACCCAAACCATGGTATTTTCAAGAAGGATATCATGTTTGGTAAGGTGGAGGGTCAGAGAAAAAGAGGAAGACCCCCAGTGAGATGGATTGGCCAAATTGCAGCATCAGTGGACTCAAGTGTGGCAACACTAGTGAGGTTGGCCCAGGATCAGGCAGTGTTTCATTCTGCTGTGCATTGTCACTATGAGTTGTCACTGACTTGATGGCACCTAACAACAACAACAAGACTTCCAAAACAATATTGAATAGGAATGGTGATAAAGGGCATCCTTGCCTGGTTCCTTGTTGCAAGGGGAAAGCTTTCAGTTTCTCTCCATTGAGAGTGAAGATCACTGTTGATTTTGTATATGTACTCCTAATTATGTTGAGGAATTTCCCTTCAATTCCTATTTTGTTGAGTATTTTTATCAGGAATGGATGTTGGATTTTGTCAAATGTCTTTTCTGCATCAATCAATATGATCATGTGGTTCTATTCCTTTTTTTATTTATATGGTGGAATATATTGATGGTTTTTTTCTAAATATTAAACTATCCTTTCATCCCTGATAATGAATCCCACTTGATCATGATGTATTAGTTTTTTTATGTGTTGTTGAATTCTGTTGGCTAAAATCTTATTGATAATTTTTACATCGATGTTCATGAAGGAGGATTGGCTGCGGAGGCAGGGCTTGATGACAGATTGGGGAGAAGTGTAGTGAGGATCTCCATCAGCAATAACACAGAATATTGGATGAAGTGGGTTCAGGGGACAGTCCCAGAACTCTGAATTGCATATAAAGGAATATTTAGAAAGTTTGAAGGCTTATAGCTAGTGGAATTTGTAGCGGAAGCAAGAAATCTAGTGCTTTCCAGTCTCTGTGGCTCCCAGAGCATCCATCTTGGGTGAGATGGAGTGGAGGGAAAATCAGAGCTGCCATGTATACTTAATGGATCCTCAGAGAAAAAGGTGTGAATATTCTTTTCTTTTTTTTTTTTTGTATCTGTTTGTTAGTCTCTCACTTTCTGTACACCTCCATTCTAGAGACTAGAGGAGATGCCTAAGTGAGTGGACAGCCCCCACCCCTGGAGGGCTCTACTATGCATGCACACAGATCTGCTTAACATTTACAGTCTCAATTTAAAACCAAATGGTCACACAAAATAGCCACAGTAGGCCCTGAACTGTTTATCACTAGGAAAAGGGCCTGAACAGGGGTTGTGGAGCAGGAGTGAGACAGACAAAAAAGGAAACAGACTGAAAATTAAATCCTGAGTTGTATCATAATGACCAACAGTGGCATCTTGAAATTTCTCAGGTGGTCTTGAAGGTGAGAAGCCAAGAGAGGGTCATTAAAGTCATACTCATATTTAGCTACAGTTGTTTTTTATCTCTCTTCTCTCTTTTCCATGACTATAGACTACAGTATCCAATTTGTCTTTCTTGCTATTGCTATTTTATTTTTTGGTCCCCTCTTTCTCTCCCTACATTACCCAAGAACAGACAGCAATTGCAGTCATATAGTCAAGCTACAATCACACCCTATAAAATCTGACCATCCAGACAAGAATCTGGACCAGCTGCCATATACCAGATAGGTAACCAATACCTGTGACAGTTACTCTGAATTGAGTAATAAGAAGAGTGAAAAGGGAAACCCATCTCCTGATCACATCTACCTTAAGGCAATCAGAAAGCATAATAAAATATCAAAACATACATTTATCTAATTATTAAGATCACAGCTAACTATTGAATATGCCCAAGAAACAGATGACCATCTCTGGACATGTCCAGAAACAAGATAAAATGACCCCAGCTCACTAGGGTCACCCACGGAGGACAGGTTTCAGCTGAGCTTCCAGACAAAGACAAATCAGGAAGAAGGAGAGACAGACTACTTTCAAATACTTATTCATTGAAAACCTTATGAGTAACAGTGGAACACTTTCAGGAACAGAATACAGAATATTAAAACATGATGAAGGTCACCAGAATATTTTCAGAAATAGTATCAAAAGATGAGCCCTTCAGGTTGGAAGGTACTCAAAATAGAACTGGAGAAGAGCTGCCTCCTCAAAGTAGAGTTGACCATGATGACACTAATGGAGTAAAGCCCTTAGTACCTTCATTTGTTGATAGGAAACAACTCAAAATGAAGAGAAACAGCTGTAAATATCCACTAATAATCAGAACATAGAATGTAGGAAATATGAATCTAGGGAAATTGAAAACAGTAAAAAATGAAATAGAATGCATAAACATCAATATCTTAAGCATCAGTGAGCTGAAATGAACTCACAATGGCCATTTTAAATATGACAAGCACATGGATTACTACACCAGGAATGACAAATTGAACAGGAATGTGACATTGTATTCATCATCAAAAATAAACATATCAATATCTGTCTTGAAGTACAACATTATCTGTGATAGGATAATATCCACACACCTACAAGGAAGACCAGTTAATGCCAATATTATTCAAATTTATGCAGTACCCACTAATACCAGTGATGATGAAATTAAAGAATTCTATCAAATTCTTTAGTCTGAAATTGATCAAACATACACTTAAGATGTATTGATAATTACTGGTGATTAGAATGCAAAGTTTGGAAACAATGAAGAAGGATCAGTCCTTGGGAAATACGACCTTGGTGATAGACATAATGCTGGAGATCTCATGATAAAATCTTGCAAGACCAATCACTTCTTCATTGCAAATACCTTTTTTAAACAACATAAAAAAAAAAAAAAAAAAGACTCACCAGAGGTAATACACAGAAATCAAATTGACTACAGTTGTGTAAAGACACAGTGGAAAACCTCCATACCATCAACCAAAATAAGACGGGGGCAGACTGTGGAACAAACAATCAATTGCTCATATCCAAGTTCAGGCTGAAGTTGAAGAAAATTTAAATAAATCCATAAAAGCCTAAATAGATCTTGAACAATCCTAACTGAATTTAGAGACCATCTGAAGAACAGATTTGATGCATTAGATACTAAAGAATTAGATACAAAGAATTATGGGATGATATCAAGAACATCATACAGAAAGAAAGCAAAAGGTCAATAAGATGACAAGAAAGAAGGAAAAGACCAAAATGAATGTCAGAGAAGACTCTGAAAATTTCTCTACAGCATAGACATACTAAAGAAAATGGAAGAAATGAGGAGGTAAAAGAACTGAACAGAAAGGTTCAAAGGTCCACTAGAAAAGACAAAGTCAAATATTATAATAAAATGTGCAGAGACCTGGAGTTGTAAAACCAAAAAGGAAGAACACACAAAGCATTTAATAAACTGAGGGAACTGAAGAAAAAATTCAAGCTTCAACTTGAAATATTGAAGGACTCTATGGGCAAAATATTCAATGATAAAGAAAGCATCAAAAGAAGATGGGAAGGATGGTGGCTAGGGTAGAAGTGCAGTGAAGTTCGCTGTCATCAATAACACATAATACCAGGCAAAGCAGATCCAGGGCAGAGCTCCAAAACTCAGAACCACAGAGATAGGAATATTTTAAAGGTTTGAAGGCTTATAGCTTGTGGAGTTTGGAGCTGAGCCAAAAAAATCACTTACTTTTGAATCTGCCTGGCCTGGCTCGGAGGACCGAGCCAGCATCCAGGATGAGAACAAGCAGCAAGATGACACAGGGGGAGTAGAAACACCATGGAAAAATGCCGCAGGAAATTTGGGACAAAGGTGGACAATGTATTTTGTCAGTTTTACTTTCTTCTGATTTTCTTTTTTTCTTTAGTATATGTTCATTGTTGTGCTCACTGTTTGCCCACCTCCATTCTGGTGAAAAGAGAGAGAGCCTGAGCTGAATGGCCATCCCTCACCCTCACTGCTGGTGGGTTCTTCTGCCATGCATACACACAGATACTCAACCAAAGCGGAGGGCCTGAACTTTTATTATCTGTTACTTTTTTGTTCTGTTTTTTATCACAGGAAAGAGAAGGAGAGGGCTGAAGGGAGGGAAAGAGAGTTTAAAGGCAAAACAGGCCAAAGGTTGGACTGGAGCCTGAGGTATAGCATAACAACCAACACTGGTAACTTGGAATCTCTCGGGCAGCTTTGAAGGCAGGAACTTGAAGAGAGGACATTAAAGTCATACTCATATTAAGCTATAGATTTTTTTTTCTTCCCTCCCTCTTCTCCCTTTTCTGTGATTAGAGACTGCAGTATTCAGTCTTGTTTTTGTTGGTGCTGCTTTTTAGTCTTCTTCTTCTTCTTCTTCTTCTTCTGCTTCTGCTTCTTCTGCTTCTTCTCATTTTTTTCCCCACTGGTGTTGTTTTGCTGTTATATGCCCCCCTTTCTGCGTTTGGAGGACTCTTTGTCTCCCTATATTACACAAGAAGAATAAGCAACTGCTGCCATATAGCCAAGCTACAATCACATTCTATAAAACACCAAATCCCAGGCATGAACCAATACCAACTGCCACATACCAGGGAAACAGACAATACCTGTGAAAGTTACTTTGAGTTAAGCACTAAGAAGAGTGAAAAGGGAAGCCCACATCCTGATCACATCTCCCTAGAAGCAATCAGAAAGCATAAAAATACCAAAACACATACTCAATTAAGTATTAAGGCCACAGATAAAAATTAAATATGTCCAAGAAACAAAAGCAGATGACCATATTAGCACATGTCCAGAAAAAAGAGAAAATGTCTGGGACAAATGACATAGAAGTAGACCTGGACTACATTCTGGAAGGACAGCAGGCCTTGGAAATGCCTGAGAAAGAATTCAGAAAAATGATTATAAAATGTTTCAAAATACTTTACAGTGGAGTTGAGAAACATAAGGAAGAAGTCAGGAAAGTGCTACAGGAACAATCAAATAAGATAGACATAGCACTGGAAATGATTCAAAACCTACAGAAAGAGGTCCAAGCAATCAATAACAGAATATCAGAAATAGACAATACTTTGAAAGGGCAAAGGAATAGAATAGAAGAGATGCAAGGCAGAACCAGTGAGCTGGAACACAAATCTCTCAATACCACTAAGATAGAAGAGCAAACATAAAAAAGGATTTAAAAAATCTGAAGAAGGTTGGACAAAGTGAAGAGGAATAACTTAAGAGTAATCAGCATTCCACAGAGGAAATAGTTGAAGAACTGCTGGAAGAAAATATCTCTAACAACCTGAAAAGTGAAAAGATAAACATTCAAGAAAATCAAAGAACCCCAGGAAGGATAGAACCCAAAAGAAAATCACCAAGGCACATCATAGTCAAGCTCTCCAAAATCAAAGATAAGGAGACACTCCTGAAAGCAGCTAGGGAAAACTGAAATGATACATATAAAGGCAAACAAGTCAGATTAAGCTCTAATCTCTCAGCAGAAACCATGCAAGTAAGAAGGCAATGGGGAGACATATATAAAACCCTGAAAAAAAAATGCCAACCAAGAATCCTTTATCCAGCAAAGCTATCAATCAAATAAAACAGTGTACGCCAAACATTTCAGGATAAACAGAAGCTAAGGTATTTTCCAAAACCAACCCTGTGCTATGAAACATTGTAAAGGGAGTTTTGTGGACTGAGAACCAACAAGAACAGACCACACCCAGAGATTGACATAAGTGGCAGCAACAAACTGAATTAAATCAACAGAAGGCAGAGTTTTTAACATAACAATACTATAAGAACCAACTCAGAGAATCTGGGAGGTCAGTCTGTGATCAAAACAAGTACAATGTAAAAGAAGGTAAACATGTAGGAACAGAGATCAAGATAGTGAGAAGGTCAGGTTGATTACAGGATAAAATAGACTACACTAAATGGAGAGAAAAGTTAATGGACTATAAGGCAACCTCAAAGAAAATTAACACTTCACAACATATCAAGAGAATGAAAATCCAAAAAGAACATGAAAACATAAAAACTATGAGGAAATTCACAAGAAAGAACACAAAAATCATGAACCGAACAAAGGGAGACAAACAGAACAAAGAAGCAGCAACACCACAAAAAAACAAACCTAATGTCAGCAATTAAGCAATGCCTATCAATAATTACACTGAATGTAAATGGATTAAATGCACCAGTTAAGAGACGGAGGGTGGCAGAATGGATAAGAAAACAAGATCCTTCAATATGTTGTCTGCAAGAGACACATGTCACACTCAGAGACAAAAACAGATTAAAAGTCAAAGGATGGGAAAAAATATACCAAGCCAATTGCAATCATAAACGAACAGGAGTGGCAGTGCTAATCTCGGATAAAATAAATTTTAAGGCAAAAGCCAGCATAGTAGATAAATGGACATTATCTCATGATTAAAGGGACAATTGAACAAGATGAAATAACCATAATAAATATCTATGCTCCCAATGAAAGAGCTCCAAAATATATTAAACAAACTCTAATAGATTTGAAGAAAGAAATAGATGAATC
>NW_006408685.1:4288318-4292817 GCF_000296735.1 Chrysochloris asiatica | reverse complement strand
AAAAAAAAAAAAAAAGATGGAAGGAATACAAAGAGTCATTTTACCAAAAAAGAAATGGCCAATGTTCAACCATTTCAAGAGGTAGCATATAATCAAGAGCCGAAGACACTGAAGGAAGAAGTTAAGGTGCATTGAAAACATTTACAAAGAACAAAGGTCCGGAAATTAATGGACAAATTGAAATCTTTAAACAGAGTGATGCGGCACTGGAGGCACTCACTCATCTGTGAAAGTTAGACAGTGAATAAGGAAGACTGTAGAAGAATTAATGCATTTGAGTTATGGTATTGGAGAATATTAAAAGTATTATGGGCTGGCAAAAGAAAAAAACAATCTGTGTTGGAAGAATTATAGTCAGAATGCTCCTTGAAAGCCAGGATAGCCAGACTTAGTCTCTCGTACTTCGGACATATTATCAGGAGGGACCAGTCCCTGGAGAAGGATGGAAAAAATGATCATGAACTTTGTATGGAAAGGAAAGAGACCTTAAACAAGAACAGCTTAAGAAGAAAAACAAAGTTGGAGGTCTCTCACTCCCTGATCTCAAAATTTACTACAAAGCCACAGTGGTCAAAATAGCCTGGTCCTCTTACAACGAAAGATTGTTGGAACAAAATTGAGAATCCAGAAGTAAAGTTGACCACAGTCAGCTGATCTTTGACAAAGGGTCAAAACACATTAAATGGGGATGAGATAGTCTCTTTGACAAATTGTGCTGGCAAAACTGGAAATCATTTGCAAAACAATAAACAAATTCCATATTTCACACCATATGCAAAACCAAACTAAACGTGGATTAAAGACCTAAATATATAACCTAGAACTACAAAGATCATTAGTGATAAAATAGGGAAAAGTTAGGGATTCTGATACCTTCCATAAATACACTATCAAACATTAGAAAACACACACAAACAGTAGAAGTCAAAATAGATCGCTGAGACCTCCTAAATATTAAATATTTATGTGTATCAAAAGACTTTACCAAATTGTACAAAGAAAGACTACAGACTAAGAAAAAGTGTTTGCAACGATTTGTCAGACAAAGGAATAAGAGCTAAAATTTATAGAAAACTATAACACTTCTACAAGAAAAAGACAAACAACCCAATTTAAAAGTGAGCATAGGACATGAAAAAACACTTCACCAAGGAAGACAATCAAGCACCCAGCAAACATGAAGATATGTTCACAATACTAAGTCATTATTGTTGTTGTTAAGTGCTGTCCAGTCGATTCCAACCCATAGCGATCCTGTATAGGGTTTTCAAGGAGCAGCTGGTGAGTTTGAACCACCGCCTTGCAGTTCAAACGGCTTTGCAGTCTGGCACATTAACACACAGTGCCACACCATGACTCCAATAAGTCATTAGAAAAATACAAATCAAACTAACAATGAGATATAATCTCACACCAGCATTAATAGTGAAGTTCAAGAAAACAGAAAGCAAATGTGGCTACAATGTGGAGAGACTGGAACCCTCCTACATTGCTGATGGGAGTGTAAAATGCTTCAGCCACTGTGGAAATGGCTTGACGCTTCCTCAAATGCTGGAAATAGAAACATCTTATAACCGAGTAATCCCTCTACTTCTTATTGTTGTTGTTAAGTGCCATTAAGTTGGTTCAACCCATAACGACTGCTGACCTTGCAATTCAAAATGACTGTGCTGTCCAGAGAATTAACCCACAGCCTCACACCAGGATTGCTTACTTGTTATATACACACAGAAAATACGAGCCAGAACATGAGTAGATATATGCACTCCAATGTTCATCACAGCACTATTCAAAATAGTAAAAAGATGGAGACAGCCTAAGTGTCCATCAATGAAAAAATGGATAAACAAACTTTGGTACATATACACGATGAAATACTATGGGACTTTGAAGAATAATGTTGAATTGGCAAAACACCTTATAACATGGATGAACCTCAAGGACATTATGCTGAGTGAAATTACTCAATCACAAAAGGGCAAATATTGCATGAGATCATTGTTGTAAAAACTTAAGAAAAGTTTTCCATACCAAAAGAAACATACTTTGATGGTTACCAGGGGTTGGAGGGAATGGAGATTAATTCACTTGTTATAGGACAAGCACATGTTAGCTTAAGTGACTGGAAGGGCAATATACAAGACAGGAAGGGCAGTATACAAGAAGAGGGAAGTTTGTCAGAAGAATGATGAAAATAAGTGAAGACACAAGGAGGTGTGCATGTGCTAATGTGGATAGAGGTAAATAGTGATATATACACAACCTTGTAACAACTGTGTTCTGTGCATAGACATGGATTGGAACATAGACTGAATGGATAAAAGAGCAAGAGTGGGATATATATATATATTTGTACATGAGTATCTACAGTTCCTGCAAACATAACTATGAATGTAGTGGAGCCTACAGTGAGCAAAATGATGAAATCTTCCTAGATATTATCAAATATCTTAAGACAATGATTTGCTAGGTCTGGGGGCTCAGAACCATTGTCTCAGGGGACACCTTGGGCAATTAGCATAAAAGAGTCCACAAAGACAATGTTGTACATCCTGCTTGGGTGAGTGGCCATTTAAGGTGCAGTTATTGGTCTCTCTATGTGCAGAAGAAAGAAAAGTGATAAGAATTGAAGAGACTTGAAATCAATTCCAATGAACTAATGGAACATGTGACTATCAGTCTCCATGACTATGAGACCAGAAGAACTAGACAATGTCCAGCTACCACTACCAACTGCTCTGAAAGGGATCATATTAGAGAGTCATGGATAGAATGAGCAAAAATGTGGGCCAAACTCAAAATTAAAAAAAGGTTTTTTTGTTTGTTTGTTTTTGACAAGCTTTACTGGTCAGAAAGAGACTGGAGGAACCTAAGACTATAGTCCACGACCACCCTTCAGGCCTAAAAAGGAACTCATCCTTGTGGCCCAATTTTCAGCCAAGCAGTAGATAAGTATATATAGATAAGGACAACAAAACCAGTAAAGTATACTCGCCACAGAATAGTCAAGCATTCAAATTCAAAAGGGCAACATATTCCTAAGGACAAAGTTGAGAAGGGATGAGAAGGTGAGAGGAATGTAAATAGGAATCATAGGGAGGAAACAGGATTACTGCTGTTGTTTGGAAAAGACGAAAGAAAATGTGTGTAAAACTGATGATCTTGTCAACAAATCTTCATTCAATTCACAATAAAAAGTTAAAAAATAAGAAAAAGGAAAGTGGTGGTGTATACAACAGGCAATATAATGAAAACTTCTTTGCTGTGGAAATATAGCTTAGGGCTCTATTTCTCAAATTGTAATACAAGAGATATGTGAATCAGAGACATGATATGCATTTATAAAAGTCAGATTTCTGGACTGGTGCCTCAAATCTATTTAAACAGAATCTCTTGGTGTTGGCAATGTAATCCTTAAGGAAGCTCTCCAGATAATTTTCATGAACCTGAAATCTGAGAACTTAGAGGGGAAAGTCCTTCTTTGCATTTTATGAGTCCTTCTTTACATTTTATATGCTCTGAGAAGTTTCCTTCTCTGAAACTATTTCCTTACCTAAAAATTAGAAATAAGGTCAATACTGTAGAGTTATTGAAAGGATTAAATGAAGTAAATATACAGGGAATTGCTGGCACATAGTGGGTAATCAACAAATATTATATTTTTCTTCTTCCCTGCCCCCTTCAAAACTTTCTTGTATTGAAAAATTTATTCCTAAATCAAATCTACTTTACCTCAGAGATTAAGATATGTTAGAACACATCTCGGCAACTGAAAATACTTGTGGCCAAAATGATCACACATTTTCCTGATTCCCCAAAAATAAATATATTGAAATTTCAATGGGAAAAAAAGGTAGGAGGAATCTTTTCAAAAAAATATCCATATTTTTAAATGATTCTTCATAACTCTAAATATGAGTGTAAATCAAAAAGTATTACTATTAGGATTCCAGTTCATCCATGCATGGATTGATTCCATTCAAAACATCTTTCTGCAATCAGTGGATGACTGAAAAAAGTTCTTGTTCTCTCAGTAACATTAGTCTCAGTCTTAGGCTTGTTAGGGTGCTTTCAAAATAAATAAATAAATAAATCCAATAAGTGGTTTCTGAGGGGATCTGCTGGGCCACTTAAGTTCAAGGCAGAGAGAGAGAGGAGGTCAGCTCAGAATATTATGGAAACTTCTTTGGGATTTCAAAGGGGTAGTCTTGATAGCCACCAGTTCTCTGTCAGCTTGTAATACTATAGTCACTTGAGTTAGTGAGATACTGGAAGCTATGCCACTGGTATTTCAAATACTAGCAGGTGCTCACTTGTCTAGTCAAGTAATTTGGAATATAGCTACCTGGTTAACTGACTAGAAAAGATCCATAATGTGTTCATTCCAAAGAAAGCTGACCCAACAGAATGTAGAAATTATTGAACAGTAAGTACCATTAAGGAATGGTGTTGCATTCATCATCAAAAGGAACATATCCAGATCAGTCATAAGGTACAAT
>NW_006408685.1:4286343-4287738 GCF_000296735.1 Chrysochloris asiatica | reverse complement strand
CCAAAATATAACCTGGAATTTATCCCACCTGAATTTAGAGATCATCTGAAGAACAGATTTGATACATTAAACACTAAAGACCAAAGAACAGAAGAGTTGTGGGATGACATCAAGAACATCATAGGTGAAGAGAGGAAAAAGTCATTAAGAAGACAAGAAATAAGGAAAAGGTCAAAATGGATGTCAGAAGAGACTCTGAAACTTGCTCTCAAGCATAGAGATGCTAAAGCAAATGGAAGAATTGAAGAGGTCTGAGAGCTGCACAGAAAATTTCAAAGTTCAGCTCGAGAAGATAAAGTCAAATACTATAATAAAATATGCAAAGATTTGGAATTAGAAAACCAAAAATGAAGAACATGGTCAGCATTTCTCAAGCTAGAGGAACTGAAGAAAAAATTCAAGCCTCAACTTTCATTATTGAAATATTCTCTGGGCAAATTATTGAATGATGCAGAAAGCATCAAGAAAAGATGGAAGGAATACACAAAGTCATTGTACCAAAAGGAAATGGTTAAATTTCATCCATTTCAAGAGGTACCAGATGATCAAGAGCCAATGATACTCAGGGAGGAAGTCCAAAGTGCATTGAAAGAATTGGCAAAGAATAAAGCACCAGGAATTGATGGGAAAAAATTGAAATCTTTCAAGAAAGTGAGGCAGCACAAGAGGCACTCACTCATCTCTGCCAAGAAATTTGAAAGACAGCTATCTGGCTGACTGATTGGAAGCGATCCATATTTGTGTCCATTTCAAAGAGAGGTGACCCAACAGAGTGAGGAAGTCATCGGACAATCTCTTTGATATTGCAAGCGAGTAAAGTTTTGCTCAAGATAATACAGAAATGGCTACAATCATACATTCACAAAGAACTTCCAGAGGTTCAAGCTGGATTTAGAAGAGGCCATAGAACGAGAGATATCATTGCTGATGTCTGATGGATCTTGGCTGAAAGCAGAGAATATCAGAAAGATGTTTACCTGTAATTTATTGACTACGAAAAGGTTTTCGATTGTGTGGATCATCACAAGCTATGGACAACATTGCGAAGTATGAGTATTTCAGAACACTTAAATGTACTTCTGAGAAATCTGTACCTGAACCAAGAAGCAGTTGTTCAAACAGAACATGGAAACACTGAATGTTTTAAAATTGGGAAAAGTGTGCGACAAGGCTGTGTTCTTTCACCATACTTATCCAACCCATATGCTGACCAAATAATCCGAGAAGCTGAGTTCTATGAAGGAAAACGTGGCATCAGGATTGGAGGAAGATTCATTAACAACCTACGATATGCAGATGATACAAGCTTGCTTGCTGAAAGTGAAGAGGACTTGAAACATTTACTGATGAAGATCAAAGAACACAGCCTTCAGTATGGATTGCATCTCAATGTCA
>NW_006408685.1:4283037-4285991 GCF_000296735.1 Chrysochloris asiatica | reverse complement strand
TTTTGGAAGAAGTGCAGCCAGAGTGCTCCTTAGAGGCCAAGACGGCTAAACTTCGTCCCTCATACTTTGGACATGTTGTCAGGAGGGAACAATCACTGGAGAAGGATGTGATGTTGGGTAAGATGGAGGGTCAGAGAAAAAGAGGAAGACCCCCAACGAGATGGATCTGCCAGGTGGCATCATTGATGGACTCAAGTGTGGCCCAGGATGGGACATTGTTTCGTTCTGCTTTGCATGGGGTCGCTATGAGTCAGTTCCGACTCGATGGTACCTGACAATAACAACAATAACAAGTACCATTAATATTGGAGTCCTGATCTGGTGCTGTAGGATAAACACTGGATTGCTAATTGTAAGGTCAGAGGTTCAAATCCATCACCTGCTTCTTGGAAACCCTATATAGGGTTGTTATAAGTCAGAACCAACTTCACGGCACCTAACAACAAAAAAAAAACAACCAGTAAGATCACACACAAATAAAATATCATTAAAGATAACTCAAAAATGACTACCACAGTACAATGACAGGAAGCTGTCAGAAATTCAAATTCAGAAGATGACATGGGACAAGGATATCATTGATGATACCTGATGGATTTTGGCTGAAAGCAGAGAACACTAGAAAGATGTTTGCTTGTGCTTCATAGACTGTGCAAAGGCATTCAACTGTGTGGATCATAACAAACTATGGATAACATTTCAAAGAATGGGAATTTCAGAACACTTAATTTTTCTCATGAAGAGCCTGTACATAGACCAAGAGACAGTCATTAGAACAGAACAAGGGATACTGTGTGGTTTAAAATTAAGAAAGATGTGAACCAAGGTTGTTTCCTGAAAAGTGATTGTGTTCTTTCACTATTTCTTAAAATTGTATACCTACATCAAGGCTTCACCTCAAATTAGGCACCACATTTAGCAACTATCTAATACTCATAGAAAACAATGGGTTATTTATTTAGCATGTCTGAATAGTAGATGTTTCTAGCAGTTAATATGAAAAGGGAGATTTGAGATAAGAGAATTGAATTAGTTAATGAAGAGTGCTTTGTCTCCTCTGGTAGTTAATTGTTGTCTTTAGAATCTCAAATACAATTACCAAGTAGCACTAGTTATGCAGTAATCTTAGCAATCAACTAATTGTTTACCATCAAATGGTAAGGGTGTTTAGCAGGGAGAGATTTAAGCAGTAATTGTAGAAGCAAAAGCATTGTATTCTATTAACAATCTCTTGAGACATTTAATGACATGCTGTAGCTAATGTTTTTGGAGAGTAATGTTTTTGTTGTTGTTGCTGTTGTTTAAAACAAATAGAAATATGTTTTAAAATGTATCTCTACATGAACAATAAGAAAGAGAAGATAAAGGAACATCAAATAATCTTACTGAAAATAAAAAGAACAAAGCCTCAGTTATATTTATATTTGAGGCAAAAAATAAAATATTCAAAATTTTGTCTAAATAGTTATGCTGTATATATAACATATACATACACATGAACAAAAAGAAAGATTTAATGAATCAAAACTGGTCAAAATGTGAGCAGTGGTTATTTTGAGTAATATGATTACAGAAAACTATTTCATACTAGCAAACAGTCAAGATAAAAGAGCCACAAAAAACAAACAAACCCTTTCAGAAGAGTGGATTTTTAGTTGATTTTCTGGAACCCTGTTGTTGTTGTTAAGTGTCTTCGAGTTGTTTCAGATTCTTAGTGACCCTTTATAAGGTATCCAAGAAGCAGTTGGTGGATTTCAAATGTCAACCTTGTGGTTAGCAGTTCAGTGGTTATCCTACAAAGCCACACTAGGACTCCTCACTGGAACCCTAGCTCCTATCTAAAAGATCTCTGGGCCCATACAGTTCACTATGCAACTGCAAAGAATGGGAATTTCAAGTAAGCACAATATATGTACCCCTCCCCCTTCTCCTCCCACCACTTAATAATCAATTCTGTGGAAATCTTTATCATAGTCCTGAAATGTATTCATGAGGCATTAGTGATTCAATAGTAGAATTCACAGCTTCCATGTGAAAAATTTGAATTCAGTTTTCAAATTTAGGCCAATGTACTTGTCAGTGGAGGCTTGCATATTGCTATGAAACTTAACTTTTAGACTTAGATCCACTAGGAAGAATGACTTGACAATCTGCTTCCAAAACTCAGTGAAAATCCTATGGATCACATCTTTCTGATCCACAACTTATCATGGGATGTCGTAGGACTAGAAAGCATTTCGTTCTGTGGTTCATGGGGTACATATGGTACTCTAGGGCAGCTAACAACAACAAGTACATTAAGCTTTAGTCACACGACTGCTCTTCCATAAATAACACACTTTAAGTGCATCTGTATATTATTTGATTTTTTTATAAGAGATATTTTAGGATATTTCATCTCCAATATTTTCTAATTGAGTGATACCAAATAACTATTCCATATATGCCTTAATTATCTAGTGATGCTGTAACAGAAATGCCATAAGTGGATGACTTTAACAAACAGAAGTTTATACTCTCAGTTTAAGAGGATATAAGTTCAAATTCAGCTAAATCTAGTGGAAGACTTTCTCTCTGTGGATTCTGGGGAAAGGTCAGTCCTTTTCTCCTTTGAGTATCTGTAGATCCAGCATTCCTTGGAGATCTCCATTTGTTTTGACAACAGCCTTCCCCTGGATGAAGGAGCTTCACAGTGCAAGGATCCAAGTTAAAAGAACACACTCCATTCCTGCCTCTTATTTCTTCTCTTTCTTCTCTCTTCTTTTACTTTTGCAAGATGAAAGATGTTGTAAACCACTCCTCTGGGAAACTCCCTTACATCTGATCAGGGTTGTGATAGGATTAAGGGTATTGCTTGTTGTTGTTGTTGTTGTGAGGTGCCATCGAGTCGGAACCGACTCATAGCGACCCCATGCACAGCAGAACGAAACAATGTCCGATCCTGGGCCAACCTC
>NW_006408685.1:4276232-4277747 GCF_000296735.1 Chrysochloris asiatica | reverse complement strand
AAAGAGGAAGACCCCCAACGAGATGGATCAGCCAGGTGGCATCATTGATGGACTCAAGTGTGGCAGCGGTAGTGAGGTTGCCCCAGGATCGAACACTGTTTCGTTCTGCTGTGCATGGGGTCGCTATGAGTCGGTTCCGACTCGATGGCACATGACAACAATATTAAGTCAATGGAACAAAGACAGAAAATGTGAATGAGTTTAAAACATAAAAGAATGTGACTTGCCTCACAATTCAACTTACTAATGATTTGCTAATTCTAGAATACCCTCTGCCTAGTAAACCTTTTCTATAGTTCAAGGCATAAGAAGGGTACAATCTGAATGGTGTGCTACAAACAGTAATTTTCTGGTTTTCCTGTGGTTTGATGTATTTTAGCTGAGTTGTGATGATGCTCAATTCCTTCCACTCAATCTGAAAGTTGAGTACCAGCTCTTCTGCTTGTTAACTTCCTAAATGCACTTCTCTATAGCCTCAAAAACAACTTCATAAAAATAAATCTCCCTGTCTGTGGTTAGATTATCTTCTATTTGTTTGTTTTTAAAATGTCTCAATTAGCTCACTTGCCTTGTCTGGTTAGATACATAAAGAAATATGAGATTTCAGGGTAATATTTTAGTGAAGCGATAAGATGCTCAGACAGATTTCTCCTTAGTGTATCCTTTTCTTTCTTAATAAATGTTTTATTGTGAATTAAGTTATAGTTTACATGGGAGAACATTCGTTTTTACATTAATTCTATCATATATCGTTTCATTGCCATAGTTACAATCCCATCCACGCTTCATCAAGCCTGCACCCCCACCCCCCAGTCATCAGCACATAGTCCCTTTCCCTCTCTGGATCTCAACTCCCCAGCCACTCCATCTCTCCACATCTTCATCTCTACCTCCATCTCAGGCATTACTGCTTCTCTGGGTAGGGTCCTGCTCTACGCTTTTCTCCATTGATGGTCCCAGGGCCCTCAGCTCCTAGACTGAAAAGTTAATAAATCCCCTCCTTGTTATAAAATGTCCACCTTTACTTTTCCAACCCTCACAATTAGTCCTGATAACAATTATTCACTATTTCATCACAAGAGACCCATCTGCATTTCACTTCATCAGCCCTTCCTAGACAGGCTGGATACTACTCACTGGAGACTCTACCTTCCTCCAAGTCCTCTGGATCTAGGTTCCCTCTTGAAAGCTTGTAAGCCAGTCACTTCTTGCCTTTGTACCCCAAATCCCATTTTGGGGAGTCAATGTCCAAGTTGCCCATCCTTGTCTACTCTTTGTGTGGAGGGTATTATGTGCAGAATTTGGGGTCCCCAAAGACCACCAAAAAGCTGTCGCTGAAGCAAGTGCACAAGGATTGTTTATTCAAGCTCGAGCCTGGGCCTTCTCCGTATCCGGCACAGCGGACTCAGGAAAAGGCCCTGAGCTCTTTGTTAGTGGAGTTTTTATAGAGTTTTCAAACAAGCTTAGGTTTTTCAGTTTTACAATATGTGGATTGGTTGACATTTGGCAAAGTAT
>NW_006408685.1:4273802-4276132 GCF_000296735.1 Chrysochloris asiatica | reverse complement strand
GCCAGTGTTGATAGTTGATCCAAGAAGAATGAAGTCCTTGACAACTTCAATCTTTTCTCCATTGATAAGAATGTTGTTTATTGTTAAGGGTATTGCAGTCCACCCTTAATCCTTTTATTGGTTTATCATATCATGAGAAATCATCACATAACTACCACATTGCATCATTACATAACTATCAAACCACTGAGAATTAGGATACAGATTTTGGGGAAACATAATTCAATCTATGACATTATATATAAAAAACTTTGAAACAAATTAGTGTTTTCTGTTATCAGGACTCTTTTGTCCTCTTTTTCCCACATTCTTAGTGGGTAAGGTGACCTTTGGCATAATAATAGATTATTATAATACTAGAAAAGATCTGTAATACAGAACATGATACATGGGTTAGTATGCAGGGAGTTTATTTTGGGACATGATCACAGGAAACTAGAAGGGGAGACTGGTAAGTGTGAAATGAAGAGAGAGAACGCCTATTTAAGCTATAATTTAAGAGCAAAATACCATTGGACAACTGGAACTTGATCCTACTAACGATCTTCTGCAAAACGATGTTGTCTCAAAATTGTCTCCTTGAGGAATGGAAGAGATATTTCTAAACTTGCTCTTAGTCCATGTTAGTCAAGATTTTGTCTATGGGATGTTAAGTTCCTCTCATTTCCAGGTTTTCCTGTGAATGAGCATTTCCTAAAGATTTATCATGTGATGAAAGCAAAATAATCCAAAACTGAAAGCAAGAAATACCCTGTGTAGCTAAAGCAAAGTGCTGTCACCTTGCACATGCATGCAGATAGTTGTTGCAGTGATGGTTGCATTTACAAGGTGGTCCAAGAGAATGTGAGGTGGGGCACAAGAGGTTTCTGACACAATTAGCAGAAGATTGGGTGGTTTGTCTTGTGAATGTTCCATTCTAAATATGTTGAAAGATCTAAGCTTCTTCATACTTAGACTTATGAGCATTTATCAATTTCCTCCCCAAAATAGAGTCGGAATGTCTGTTTCCATGACCATGAAATTAACGTTAGAATTACAGGAAGAAGGGAAGAGGGATAAAAAATGAAAAGGGAGAGGAGCCAAAGGAAAGAATTCCCAGATGCCCATATAAGGCAACAATGAATGAATTGAAAGATAACTCAAAAAATAAGTTTTGCAGCTTCCTCTTGCTTTAGACCCCAAAATCAGAGGGCACATTTCCTACAGATGGCTGCAGCCACAATCAGAGCCAACAACAATGTATTGAACTTTAACAGGTCTAGACACCATTTCTTGAGTAATTCCCACACCTGTGAGGGCCAAACTGTTGGAAGTCAGGCTGATTGTATTTGATAATGTATTTAAGGCCATTCCTCCAGTGATCACAGGAGGGGTCAGTCATTCAATGCAGGGACATGTCTGGACACTCTCTTGAATGAAAATTAGAGTACCAGGGTTGCCTGGTTGTGAGTCATGCCTCAATGGCCTCAGAACCAATCCTGTAAACTTTCCTACCTGCAATTGTCCCCTTCCTGTTTCCATAGTCCATCCTGTGACTTTGGGGTATTGTTGTCATGGTTGTAAGAGGGAGTTCCTTTTATCTCTGTGCCCTATAAGAGTTACCACATGAAGGTAAAGCTTTGGACTTCCTTATGGCACCATGCAGATGATTTTCCTCATCCAGATGACCTATGTTTGTTCTGTCATGTCTTTATCCTGTTTAAGACTTTATAAAGAATCTCTATAAATACATATATATTTGAATTTAGAGTCTTTTCTCCTCTATGACACTCTAGATTCCAAGCCATTTCATGATGTGCTAATGATCCGAGTTATCTTCTAGATTATCAAGATATAAAGGAAAGGTTATACTAGGTTTAATTAGTGCTATTTTGGTGCTTTGAGGGATTCAACTTTGGGAAGGACAAAAGGAAGACACAATTCATGCAACATCAGAATTCTCCTAAGAGGAATTTTAAGCAGAGATAATGATAAAATATCATCTGCATGGTGTTTTGTTAGCAAAAGACATCAAAGAGTTTTGTATTTTTTTTAAGGAGAAGAATATGAGTGAACTTGTTCATAAACTCATGTAACATAACCTCTGGGGTCTCAAAAATTATTTGATAAGAAGATAATATTTTGCAGGGTACGAAAATTAGTGCATGTAACTGGGGACAACATGTCATCAGATAAGATATTGCTGTCAGTGTAACCGTGATTTGTGGCCAGAGATCTTAGGAAATTTGAGTTACATATTCATGGTTAAAATACATCTAAGATTAAGTCTGTCTGTCGTGCTGTGGTGGTTTGAGATGCTGTGATTCTGAGGGCTATGCCACCGGTGTTTT
>NW_006408685.1:4246330-4269249 GCF_000296735.1 Chrysochloris asiatica | reverse complement strand
GATGTTACAGTTTAATTGGTCAGTACTGGTGGTCTTTTGTTCTTAGGCTAGGATAAGGAAAACATCTGGCATCTGGCCTTGGGTTGTCCTGTCTATTACTTATCTAATTCTTGCTATTGATAGGGGTGAAAGGATATTTTAAGGCAGCATGAGCTGATTTAGCACGTTCCTGGAACAGGAGGACGTGTACAGGCTAATGTACAGAATGGAGTCTTTTTCTTGGTCCTACATTCCCCCCTCTACAAGAAGCTTCTAAAGTCCCAATCTTGGGACTTGGGAGGGTTAGTTCAATTTTCTGCCAGGTCTTCTCTGACTTTGGCTATAGATTCTTTTGACAACTCCTGAATGATTTATATAGAAACAATATTATTTTCTTACTTACATACTGGACTCAGTATACATGTCTTTCAGCTAGCCTGCCATTGGGGATTGTTAATAGGTTGTGTCTTCATATGCAACTTTACTCTCTCTTCTCTTCTCAATTTATCATGCCTTTTTCTCCCAACTTCTCTTCACTGCCTCACATTCTAGACTTTGTTCTGTACTCCATTCTCTTCTCCATTCTACTACACACTCTTTTCCATCATCTACATAATTTTTCCTTCTTCTCTACACTACTCTTCTTTACTTTTTCTTTCTGCTCCTCTTTACTTACCTCTACTATTCATTCTTAACACTGCTGCTTCTCGTCCTTGGACCACTTTTTGGCTATCATACTCTCTCATTTTCCATACTTCTCACCTGATCTCTTAGCTCTTGAGGCAAATGTTTTCTTTTCTTGTGCATTTTTACTCTACCACACAGAAAATTACTCCCATTCCTTACTCCAGTAATAGTCTCTCGACTACTTTGTGTAAATCATTCAGATTAATTGAATAATCTTGTCTAGGATCTGCTCCCTTCTCTATGCTAGCTCAACAAAATACAGTCTGCTTTTCTTCAGACATATTGTATTGAATTTACACTTTCACGTCTCTCTCCATGGTGGTATTGTAGTATCTGATTCTGGGCCTCAACAAATTCACTGCCTTATATTTTTTTCATTCAGACTTATTATTTCTAACTTTAGGATAAAGCTCTGAGACTTGGGGCTAAATCTACTTTGCTTGATTCACTCACAGAGGTTTAGTGGGTGGGGCCGAGGGACAAAGGGGACGCTTTCGTGGACTTTCTCTTCCACGCCGAGGTTTAAAGCAATCTAGCAGGAAAATGCTCCGCAGGCCTCCACCGTGCAGGGGGAGGGAGCGGCGCATTTGGTGCCTAGCTCTTTTTTACTGACTTTGGCTGCTGGCACCGACATGGTGCTGCTCTGTTGCATGTGTGTGGGGGGTGAGGAGGAGGGAGAGAGCACAAGGAAAGGGGATGAGCAGGCGGCTTTCTCTTCACGCCACACCCGCTTGCTCGATCCGGTTGCTTCTTCCCAGCACTGGCTCCCGCCCCCCTTGCCTCACTCTCGGCCTGATGATGATGAGGGAGGGGCTAGAGCAACACGCCAGGCTCAGCCGGACCTCCTGTTTATGAAAGGGAGGCAGCAGCTGACAGCTCTGCTCTTTCCCCTGCCTGTATTGGGGGAAGGAAGTCTTCTATGAAACACGCACGCTCACTCTCTGCGTGCACTCCAGAGGGACCGAGGCAACTCTCGGCTGATTCATTAACCAGTTAGGACCTCAGGGCAGGGGGGTGTTACTGGGCCAGGACGCTCACATTCTACACCCGCAGATAGCTCCCTGCACAAAATGGGCTTTGTCTTGGCCAGTTCTCTGGCTCTTAGCTGCTGCTCATTGAGTGAAGAAAATTTGCCAGCATTGCCTGAGCCTCGCTACTGAGAAGGGCGCCACTCTGCCCCTGGGAGGGGGATTGCCTTGGTCTTTGGAGATTCGCTATCCTGGGGCCCTCCCTTGAGGTGCTGGTGGGTCAGCTGATCGAGCGTGAGAATGGTGTACCCAGGTGGTGACTCCGTCTACTTTGAGGGCGGTGGGAGTGGTCAGGATCACCACAAAAGGTCCCTTCCAACGTGGTTCAAGGTCTCCTTGCTGGTGCCTCCGGACCTAGACCCAGTCTCCGGGTTGATATGGATGGGACTCTGGGGGCAGGCCGGTCTCATACAGAGCTTTCAATTGTGGCCAGACGCTGCGATGCACCTGTTGGATAATTTTTAGGGAAAGTAGCAATTTTTGGTCATCAAATTCAGCAAGTACTTCCTACCGGAGGTTCAGAACAATGGGTGGGGGTACTCCAAACATGATTTCAAAAGGGGTCAGCTTCAGCTTGTAGGGCATGTTACGCATCCTATAGAGGGTGAAGGGGAGGAGAGTCATCCAGTCAACGCCAGTCTCTAGGGTTAATTTATTTAAGGTCTTTTTTAGAGTTCTATTCATCCTCTCTACTTGACCTGAGCTCTGGGGCCTGTATGCACAATGTAACTTCCAATCGGCCCCTAGCACCTTAGCTAACCCTTGACTCACCTTAGAAATGAAGGCGGGCCCATTATCTGACCCAAGCACCACTGGAAAGCCATACCTCGGTAGGATGTCTTCCAGAAACTTCTTAGCCCCTATCTGTGCTGTCTTCGCTTGGTAGAGAAGGCTTCTGTTCATCCTGAAAAGGTGTCTACAAAGACTAACAGATATCTGTAACCATATCTCCTGGGCTTTACTTCTGAAAAGTCTAATTCCTAATAGACACCAGGACGGTCTCCTCTTGTCCTGTAGCCCAGGTTAGTTTTGGTTCCGACTGCATTGGTGAGCTGGCATGCTTTACAGGTGGCAACAATGTATTCTATCTTGGAGTTAGCATTTTGAATTTTTATCCCTACCTTCCTTAGGAGGTCTTGCATTTTACGAATGTCCATGTGGGTGAACCGGTGCATTTTCATAAGAATACGCCCTTCTAAAGCTTCAGGCACTATTATTCTATCATCAGATGTTTTCCACCATTTCCCCGTGAGGTGAGTCATAGGTAGATGTCTGATCCAGTCTAAGTCTGTTTCGGTATAAGTTGGGTCTTCAGGCAAGGTGGTGTCTCCTGGGTCGGGCAACTGAGTCACTAGGGCCATGTCAGCTTTTAAGGCAATTTCTCTGGCTGTCTTGTCGGCTAGGTTATTGCCCCTGGCGATAAATGTATTTTCTTTCTGATGCCCGGGCAGTGGATGATGGCCAATTTCTTGGGCAGCCAGTGGGCTTTTAGTAAGGCTAAGATTTCTTCTTTATTTTTAATAGCCTTGCCCTCTGCCGTCAATAGCCCTCTTTCTCTCTATATATTGTTGTTGTTGTTAAGTGCCGTAGAGTCGGTTCCAACCCATAGAGACCCTGTACAGGGTTTCCGAGGGTGTAAATCTTTACGGGAGTAGAAAGCCTCATCTTTCTCCCACGGAGCAGCTGGTAGTTTCAAACCGCTGACCTTAAGGTTCACAGCTCGATTCGTAACCACTACGCTACCAGAGCTCCTTTCTCTCTCTATATATAGCACAATGAAAATGTGCTGTGGCAAAAGCATATCTGCTATCTGAGTATATGTTGAGCTTCCGACTTTCTCTTAAAGTAATGCTTTGGTCAATGCTATTAGCTCTGCCTGCTGAGCGGAGGTCCCAGGGGGCAGGGGTTCAGCCCATGTAATTTCAGTCTCTGAGACTACTGCTGCCCCGGCACACCTGCACCCTTCACAGACAAAACTGCTTCCGTCAGTGAACCAGGTGTCATCCGCGTCTGGCCACTGTTGATCTCTCAGGTCCGCTCGAACACCATGCACCTGGGCTAAGATGTCTATACAGTCATGGAGTGGAGCATCTAAGTCTGGGTCAGGCAACAGCGTGGCAGGATTTAAAGTTGCTGGTGCCTGGAAGACAATTAGGGTAGGGTTTAAAAGCAGGTTCTGGTAGTGAGTTAGGCAAGCATTGCTGAGCCAGCAGTCTGGGGGCTGCTTCAGGACTCCTTCGATGGCGTGAAGGGTAATTATATATAGTTCTTGGCCTAGTGCCAATTTGTCAGCGTCTTTGACCATCAGGGCAACTGCCACAATCATCCTTAGGCACGGGGGCCATCCTGCAGCAACTGGGTCAAGCTTCTTAGACAAATAGGCCACTGGGCAGCGCCACAGGCCGATGTATTGAACTGGGACACCCTTGGCAATGTCTCTCTTTTCATCTATATAGAGGTGGAGGGGCTTGGTGACATCAGGTAGTCCTAGGGCTGGTGCTTTTAACAGGGCAATTTTAATTTGCTTAAAAGATTTTTGTAATGTTTCTGTCCACTGAAAACTTTGGGTGTCTTTTCGTTGCTTCATATAGAGGTCTGGCTAGTTCTGCAAACCTAGGTATCCACAGACGGCAGAAGCTGGCTGACTCTAGAAACTCCCTGATTTTACGAGGGGAGTCGGGTATTGGGATTCTGAGGACTGTCTCTTTTCTGGCTTCAGGCAGCCACCTCTGACCTTCTTTCAGCACATACCCCAAGTAACTTACCTCAGGTTTGCAGATCTGGGCCTTCTTGGTGGAGGCTCAATACCCTAGTTCTCCAATTGTGGTGAGGAGGTCTTTGGTACCTTCAAGGCAGGCATCTCACGCCACAGCTGCCACAAGGAGATCATCTACGTACTGCAACAGGGTCAGGTGAGGGTTCTGGAGGCAGAACTCACCTAGGTCGTCATGTAGGGCCTCATCACTCCTTGGCCCAATAGCCCTCCTCTTTACAGTAAGCACACTGATTTTTCCCCAGCCAGGGTCTCTCTCCAAACCCTCTCTTGTTTGTCTATCTCCTGCCATTTTCCTTAATTGCCGCTCTCATTCTCTCGGCTCTCCTGTAGTAGTGTCGAGCAAAATCCAAGCCAGGTTCCGAGTCTGCTGGTTCTCTGACTTCGCCTGCCTTTCTTCTAAAGTTTCTCTATGATTGTACACCCTCTCTGCCACTACTACTAAGTCTTGAATACTTTTCTCTCCCAATCTATCTACCTTCTGTAGTTTCCTTCTGATATCGGGAACTGCCTGATTTACAAAATGCATAATGACAGCTACCTTAGTCTCGGTAGCCTTTGGGTCCATAGGAGTATACCTATGGAAGGCTTCCTGAATCCTTTCTAAAAATGCAGCGGGGCTCTCATCTGGCTTTTGCTGCACATCTCCTACCTTGACCAAATTGGTGGGCTTCCTAGCAGCCACTTTGAGACCTCGCAACAGAGCATGACGGTAGACTCAAAGCCTCTCCTTGCCTTCCACCAGATTGAAATCCCAGTTTGGTCTGGACAATGGGAAAAAAGGATTGATAATGTCAGAATTTGTTGTGGGCTGCCCGTTGTCACCAGGAACTAACTTTCTGGCCTCCACCTGGATTCTTTCTTGTTCCTCCGTAGTAAATAAGATCTGGAGGAGATGCTGACAATCATCCCAGGTGAGCTGATGGGTGAATAGAACAGTTTCTAACAGGTTAATAAGATCTCTAGGGTTATCTGAAAACTTGGTGTGTTGAGAGCACCAATTGTACAGATCACTAGTGGCGAAAGGCCAGTAGTGACAGGGTTGGTTGCCTTGTGCATCTGGGGCCCTGTGGCCCTTAGCAGGAGAATAGTAGAATCGGGCGGCCCTGCAGGAGATGCCGCCCGTCTATTTCGGGTGTTGAGGGCGGGGCCTCCCACTGCAGAGCGGTCTGGAGCTGGTGGGTCCTCCCTTCCCCAGCTCCCCAGACCTTCTGCCACTATCTCTCGTTGTATAGGGGCAGGAGTGGTCTGGGCCTGGCAGGGAGGGGGCGAAATAAGCTCTTCCACAGTGCTTTCTTGTAAGACTGGGTAGAGTGGTGCAGTAGGTTTATTTTCTGTCTGTTTTGCTTGGCTAATTTCTTTTGGAAACTTTTCTTTCTCACAGGCCGCCAACACTACAGCCGGCGGAAGCGGCTTTTGAGGAGGCAGAAATGGCTTTACCCAGGGGGGTGGATTGCAAATCAAATTTTTCCAGGCAACAATGTATGGAATTTGATCTGAGTGCCCCATTCACAGGCGGAGAACAATGTCTCAGACTTTCCGAGTGGTTTGTAGGTCAAAAGTGCCCTCTGATGGCCACCCTACGTTAAAGGTGGGCCATTCAGAATTACAGAAAGTCACGAGTCTGCCTTTCTTGACTCCTACATTAAGATTCTGGGCACGCTTTTTCACTTCTTCAAAATGGTCAGTCACAAGGAACAATGGAATCACCACTGCTTGTCCCATGACGTCAATCGGGTATTAGCAGCACACAAATGACAAGGCAAGATTCTCAGTGATAGTAAAAGGTATCCCTGACGGCTTTGCTGCTTACGTGAGTTATAGTGCCAGTGTATAAAGCCCACTGAGGAAATGGTCTCAGGAGGGGCCGGGACCCAGTCCTGTATGAAGCCAAAATGCTGCACTAGGTTCTCTTAGTAAGCTCAGCATCCACCAATCAGAAGACAAGAACTGGAGAACAAGGGAAGAACCACAGGCGGCGCAGGTTAAAGGCACAGTACAGTCAGGAAGGAGAGAGTGCAGAATAACTAGGGGAGTGAAAGGGTCAGTCTGTGATAGGGAGTCCAGTCTTCAGGGGCAGTCGCAGCCAGTTCAATGCTCAAAACCAGAGCTAGGAATATGCGAGGCCAGTCAGGACACACATAGACCAAGAGGAGAACATAAGGTTGGGTTTCGAGCAACGGACAGGGGTGTCCATGCAGGCACCTTTCTGGCCACGCCTCCGAAGAGGTATTTCAATCCTCTCCTAGCAAAGGTGTGGCCGTATAAACCCCGGCCCTAGTAAAGCGATGAATCACCGTTGTGCCATATGAGAGAATCGTGGAAACGCAGGTGAAGACCCAATCAGACTCCGTAGCTGAGGCCATGGAGCCGCATAGACCGAGTACAGCAGGCTACAATCAGTTGCAATCACACTGCAATCACACAACCACTCACTCAACTCTAAAGAAAGACAAAGACTGAGACACAACAATCCCCTGCCAACCTGGAGGCGGAGCCAGAACACAAGATGGCAGCCTCACGCTACGCTGCAGGAGTGACCTGCTTCGTCTTCTCACTAACTGTACAGATCCTTGGGGGCCCCTGTCCCCCTTCTCCTTTAGGGGAGTCTGGAACGTCTTCCAAGACCCCCTGTCAGCAACTTTCCGGCGCGTCCGCCTAGGATGTTTTTTCGACCTCAGACCGAGAATTGAGCTCCAGAATTACACACAGACAAAGGGGTCACACACAGACACAGACTTACCAGCCGGTAGCAACCCTCCCATTTCTGGGTTCCTGTGGAGGTTTTGGGTATCTGGTATGAGCCCCCAGGATGTTATGTCCAGAATTCGGGGTCCCCAAAGACCACCAAGGAGCCGACACCGATGCAAGTGCACAAGGGTTTTTTATTCAAGCTCGAGCCTGGGCCTTCTCCGTATCCTGCACAGCGGACTCGGGGAAAGGCCCGGAGCTCTTTGTTAGTGGAGTTTTTATAGAGTTTTCAAACAAGCTTAGGTTTTTCAGTTTTACAATATGTGGATTGGTTGACATTTGGCAAAGTATGAGATGTTACAGTTTAATTGGTCAGTACTGGTGGTCTTTAGCTCTTAGGCTAGCATAAGGAAAACTTCTGGCATCTGGCCTTGGGTTGTCCTGTCTATTACTTATCTAGTTCTTGTTGTTGCTAGGGGTGAAAGGATATTCTAAGGCAGCATGAGCTGATTTAGCACGTTCCTGGAACAGGAGGACGTGTTCAGGCTAATGTACAGAATGGAGTCTTTTTCTTGGACCTACAGAGGGGGTGGGAATGATTCTGCAGTAAGGATTTGTTTCCTCTTTTGAGCTACTGATCCATAGGTGTAGGTCAAGTTCATCAAATTGTACCAAATGAGGCTTTTTCCTCTTCTTTCTTCTTCGGGTTGAGCTCTGATCATCCAGTCACTGAAGCCAGGTCAAGTGGGTATTATCTGCAAGTGTGGGTGTTCTTGCGTCTATCCGCTCTCTTCTTATCAGCTGTACACTTCACTCTCCACTCTAGTCCTCTGTGGCTGTGTCACTGACTGTGAGCCCATGAGTCCCCAGGTCTTGCCACACTGCTGGCCAACCAGGTCTCCACCCAGGTTCACAGGAAACTATTGACATTGTAAGACTTAGCTCACCGCTTCATTGCTGTTTTTCCCTCACTTCCCTTATGGGTGACGTGCTTGGTCACCAATCAGAGCGTGTATTCCCATTGAGTCTTAGTCTTGGAAGAGGATTTGCACTGAGTGGACCGGGCCACTTGCCTTGATGTCTCCTTTATTGTTTTGTATTTTTCCTGTAGGTCTTTCTTTCAAGAAGTATCATCTGTTTTTCTAGCTGCTCCAGGCTGGTCTGCTCATCCTTTCAAGTGGAAATTTCCCATCTCTGAAGATCTGGATGTGATTCAGGCTTCCACCTATAGAATTATGTATTGCAGAGGTTCCGCAGAAAACCTCATTCACTGGGCATGTTGTAGCCCCACTTTAGGTATTCCAATCAGTTATATGCAGAAGACAGACTTACAAGCTTTCTATGGTGATATTTATGGCTATTCCTTTCTCTCCCCCTCCAGAGTCTATTTTATAATAGAATGCATGGAAAACCAAGTTTCAAAAGACAGCCAAGCATCTTAACATTATTTCCCTCTTTCCCTCATTCCAACAATGTCTCAATCTCTGTATCCCAGAGCCCTGTTGTTCCAAAGTTGTGCCTACATCATTATTTACCTCTGTCCCATTTAGCCCATTCAAACCTGCCTAATTGTTCTCCCATCTACTTTGTTCTTCCATTCCCCTCTCCCTTCTTGTATATTGCACCCTTCCCCAACACACAAACTATCCTGTGTCTATTCCCTGCCCTGTGCTCCACCTTCCCCTCCCTCCCATAACCCTACCCCTATATCCCAGCAACCAGCTAAGAATCCACTTTAGTGGATTAGTATGGATTCTTTTTCTTAATCTTTTACAGTAGTGGTCCTATGCAGTATTTCTCCTTTTGTGACTGACTAATTTCACTCAACATAATGTCCTTAAGGTTCACCCATGTTAGGTAGTGGCATGCAGCTTCCATGTTATTTTTCAAGGTAGCATAATATTCCATTGTGTCTATGTACCACAACTTGTTTATCTATTCTTCAGTTGATGGGAACTTTGGCTGTCTCCATCTTTTTACTATTGTAAATAGTGCTGCTATGAACATTGGTGTGCAAATATCTTCCCGTGTTGTAACTCATTTTTTACGTGGGTAAATACCAAGTAGAGGAATTGCTGGATCATAACGTATTTCTATTTTCAACCTTCTGAGGAAGCACCATTTGATTTCCAGAGAGGTTGGATCATTTTGCAGTCCCACCAGCAATGCAGGAGTGTCCCAGTCTCTCCACATCCCCGCCAGCATTTATTGTCCTCAACTTTTTTGGTCTTTGCTGTTATTGTTGGTGTGAGATGATATCTCATTGTTGTTTTCATTTGCATCTCTCTAAGGAGCTCTGGTAGCGTAGTGGTTACGAATCGGGCTGCGAACCTTAAGGTCAGCGGTTCGAAACTACCAGACGTTCCGCGGGAGAAAGATGAGGTTTTCTACTCCCGTAAGGATTTACACCCTCGGAAACCCTGTACAGGGTCGCTATGGGTCAGAACCGACTCGACAGCACTTAACAACAACAATGGCTAGAGATAGTGAACATTTCTTCATATGTTTGTTGGCTGCCTAAATCTCCTCCCTGGTGAAGTGTCTGTTCATATCCTGTGCCCATTTATTAATTGGGTTGTCTTATTTTTGTAGCTGTGTAGTATTTTCGTATATATTTTAGAAATAAGTCCCTTATCCGATATGTCATTGCAAAATATTTTTTCCCAGTCTGTGAGTTCCCTTTTTACTCTTTTGATGAAGTCTTTTGATGCACACAAGTTTTAAATTTTTAGTATATCCCACTCATCTATTTTGTCTATTTTGTTGTGTAGTTCAAAATGTGTGGCAGTCTTTATATGCCCTGAATTAGCACCCTCACATTTGTCCCAATTTTTTCATTGATGATCTTCATAATTTGGGGACTCCCATTTAGATCTTTAATCTATGTTGAGTTCATTTTTGTGTAGGGCGTGAGGCAAAGGTCTTGTTACAATGTTTTAAATATCACTTTCCAGTTCTGCTAGCACCATTTGTTAAAGAGACTGTCTCTTCCCCATGCAATGTGCCTAGGCACTTGGTCAAAATTCATTTGGCTGTATGTGGTTGGGTTAATATCTGGATCCTCCATTCTGTTCCATTGATCAATGTGTCTTTCATTGTACCAATAACAGGCTGTTTTGACCACTGTAGCCATGTAGTAAAGATTGAAATCGTGGAATGAGAGACCTCCAACCTAGTTCTTCCTTTTAAGCAGTGCTTTACTTATCCTGGGTCTCTTTCCTTTCCATATAAAATTAGTAATTGTCCTTTCCATCTCTTTGAAGAATGTTGTTGGAATCTGGATTGGGATTGCTTTGTAGGTGTAAATTGCTCTGGGCAGTATTGACATTTTCATGATGTTGAGTCTTCCTATCCAGGAACATGGTATATTCTTCCACTTCTGTAGGTCTCTTTTGGTTTCTTGTAGAAGTGCTTTGTAATTTTCTTTATATAGGTCCTTTGTTTTTCTTGTTATGTTTATTCCTAAGTATTTCATCCTTTGTGTGGCTATTGTAAATGATATTGCTTTCCTAATGTCCTTTTCATCGCTATTGCTGTTGCTATAGAGAAATCCAATTGATTTTTTTATGTTAATCTTATACCCTGCCACTTTGCTGAATCTTATGGTAAGATCTAATCGTTTTTTTACTTGGGTCTTTGGGGTTTTCTATGTATAGGATCATATCATCTGCAAATAAGGACAGTTTTACTTCCTCTTTGCCAATTTGGATGCCTTTAATATATTTATCATGCCATATAGCTCTGGCTAAAACTTCCAGCACAATATTGAATAGGAGCAGTGATAAATGGCATCCTTGTCTGGTTCCTGTTAACAGTGGGAAGGCTTTCAGTTTCTCTCCATTTAGTGTGATGTAGGATCTTGGTTTTGTATATATACTCTTGATTATGTTGAGGAATTTCCCTTCAATTCCTACTTTGTTGAGTGTTTTTTATTAGGAATGGATGTTGGATTTTGTCAAATGCCTTTCTTGCATCAATCAATATGATCATGTGGTTCTTTTCCTTTTTCTTATTTATATGATGGATTATGCTGATTGTATTCCTGATGTTGAACCATTCTTGCATGCCTTTTATAAACCCACTTGGTCATGATGTATTATTTTTTGATGTGCTGTTGGATTCTGTTGGCTAGGATTTTGTTGAGAATTTTTGTGTATATGTTCATGAGAGATATTGGTCTTTAATTTTCTTTCTTAGTGATGTCCTTCCCTGGTTTTGGAATGAGGGTTATGCTTGCTTCATAAAAAGTAATAGGGAATTTTCCATCCTTTTCTGTGTTCTGGAATAATTTGAGTAGAATTGGTGACAGTTCTTCTCTGAATGTTTGGTAGAACTCACCCGTGAAGCCATCTTGCTTTGGCTTTTGTTCGTCTGGAGTTTTTTGATGACCTGGTTAATTTCTTCTTTTGTTATGGGCTTGTTCAAATTTTATACTTCAGTTTGAGTAAGTTTAGGTAGGTCGTGTTTTTCTAAAAATGTATCCATCTCATCCAAATTTTCGAATTTTTTGGAGTACAGCTCTTCGGAGTATTCTGTTATTATCTTTTTTATTTCATTTGGTTCCAGTGTGACTTCACCTACGTGTTTTCTAATGCAATTTATTTGTGTCCTTTCCCTCTTTTCTTTAGTTAGTTTTGCCAATGGTTTGTCAATTTTATTAATCTTTTCAAAGAACCAGTTTCTTGTCCTGTTGATTCTTTCTATATTTTTCCATTTTCCATCTCATTTGTTTCAGCTCTTTTCTTTATTATTTCCCTTCCTTTGGTGACTGTAGGTTCCCTCTGCTGGTCTGCTTCTAATTGTTGAAGATGCTGTGTTAATGTGTTGATTTTGGCTGTTTCTTCTTTTTGGATGTGTGCATTTATCACAATAAATTGTCCTCTCAGGACTGCTTTCACCGTGTCCCAAAGATTTTGGTACGTTGTGTTTTCATCCTCATTTGTTTCTAGGAACTTTGTGAATTCATGCTTAATTTCTTCTTTTACCCAGTCACTTTTCAGCAGCGTGTTGTTCAGTTTCCATGTATTTGACTTTATTGCTGTGGTCTTCTTATTGTTGATTTCTAGTTTTATAGCATTGTGGTCTGAGAAATTGCTCTGTAGAATTTTGATGGTTGTGAATTTATGGAGGCTTGCTTTGTGACCTAACACATGGTCAATTCTGGAAAATGTTCCATGCGCACCAGAGAAGAATGTGTATTGTGCTGTTGTTGGATTGAATGCTCTGTATACATCAAATTTGTTGATTGTGTTGTTTAGTTCCTCTGTATCTTTTTCGAGTTTCTTTCTGGTTGCTCTGCCCCTTTTCGAGAGTGGTGTGTTAAAATCTTCCACTGTAATTGTAGATTTATCTATTTCTTTTTCAATTCCAGTAAGGATTGTGTCATGTATCTTGTTGCTCTTTCATTGGGAGCGTATATATTTTTTATGGTTATGTCATCTTGCTTAATTGACCCTTTGATCATGAGATAGTGTCCTTCTTTGTCTCTTATTCTAGTTTTTATCTTAAAGATTACTTTGAATTTGTCTGCACAGCGAAGTCTGGCAGCTGCGGGTTGCAAGGTCAATATCTAGAGATTCCAAGCTGCTCCCTGGGAGAAAGGTGAGGTGCCCCACCCCAGCTCAGACGCACCACCTGAGAACCCTGGTCAGATTGCTCCTGTTAGGAACTTATTCTGTGCTGCACTAGTGCCGGAAGTTCTGGTGTGCAGTTAGATATTAGGGAGTTATTGGGAGAAAGATCGTCCACTATTTTTGTCTCTGAAGGTCAGTTAGTTATCTACATGTGTGCAGCGTAAACCTCGGGATGGTTGAGTTTTATTATGCTACGATTTTAAAGATTGCTTTGTGTTAATCCTACAGCAGCCGCGGATTGCTAGAACAACAGCTGGAAATTGAGAGAAAGTCAAGGTGCCCCGCCCCTGGCTCAAATACACAGCCTCAGATTTTGGGCCAGTGGGTGACATCATAAGTCACCGCCCAACTCCCTCTCTCTGTACCATGGGAAAACTCTCCCGCCTGCTGTCCGGGCTGAGAAATGAATTTGGTACAGTGAGAGAGACAGGGAGAAATGTGTAGATTTCTGTGCATCTCTCTCTCTCTCTCTCTTTTTTTTTTTTTTCTGAAAACGCAGCTTTCTGAACTGGGCTGGCTTTAGCCCTGCCCTCTAAACTCTACCAGGGTGGGGTAGTAACTGAGGCAGTCCAGCCTCCAGATTCCTAAGATGCCCGTATTTTCCTTAATATCCTGATTTTTTTCACATGCAAGTGTAGGAAACTGATGTCCTGGATCTTATGGTAGATCCAGAGCTCTTAATTTGCTCTATGAGCGTTTCCTTTGTGAGATCCCCACCCTTCCCAATGGAGTGTACCCTACCTGGTTTCGGCAGCTGCTGCCCCCAACCAGACAAGCGTGACAATTTTTACAAGGCCATAAGTCCTTGTCATTAAACTGGCAGAATTGATTCCTAGCTAATAAATTATAGCGTAGTGGTTACGAATTTGGCTGCTAACCTCAAGGTTGGAAGTTTGAAACTATCAGCTGTCCCGCAGGAGAAAGATGAGGCTTTCTGCTCCTATAAAGATTTGCAGCCTCGGAAACCCTGTGCAAGGTCACTATAAGTTGGAACCGACTCCACAGTACTTTACAACAACAACAACAATAAATTATCTCATTGTATACTGTTTTGCTCTGTAAATAAGAGGTTGAAAAAGTTGTATACTGATTTCAAGTATCAAACCATCATTACCCTTGCTAGGTAGGGATGGAGGCTCTTTGTCTATTGCAAGCTGTTTATGAACTACATATTTTTATATTAAAATATATTGTGGTAAATATATATGTAACAAAACATTTGCCATTTTAACATTTTTCACCCATATACTTCAGTGACATAACTTATGATCATCCTATTGTTCAACCATCAGCCTTATCCATTCCCAGATTTTCTGTCATCCTTAACAGAAGTTCATTTTACCCTAAGCACTTTTTCATTTTCTTTATCTTATGAAAAGTGATATGAAAGCCATGACTTTGCTATGCTAGTCATTAGTGTTGCTTGCTAAATATGTCTGGCTCATCAAACATACTATTAATTAAAAAAAAAAAATTCACTTTGACACTGTCTGAGTCCATGATAGGATTATACTTCCTGGCTCCCTTGTGGCACTGCATTCATTGTAAGGTCTGTTTGGTCTATGAATAGTAAGAAAAACTATCATATGTCACTCCTGAGCATGTAATGGCTAGAGACCCTAACAGCATTCCTTCTCTCAGTTTTGACTAGTGGGAATGTTAAAAATGGTAGCTTCTCCATTGGCTTGTGTCCCTGACCATCTACAATGATCATAATGCCCTGTTGACCTATAATACATATTTAAGATGAGTGAGAAATATGGGGATAAGTTTTAAAAAAAATACTACAAAGTCATAGCAACCTTTATTAAACAAAAATATCAAAATGTAAGGCTATTGTTTTTCAACATATCCTTCATCTAGGTCTATTCACTTTTAAAGGAGCTGTCTCAATCTGTCAAACACTTCCTCTAAGGATCCACAGTAGTATTGTGGGTTATATCTTGGCCTGTTAATTAAAAGCTCAGCAGTTTGAAACCACCAGTTTAATGCCAAGTGAAGAGGAGGGTTTTGGCTCCTGTAAAGGTTTACAATATTGGATACCCTACAGAGGGTTACTATGAGTTGAATCAATGGCAGTGCATAGTTCCCAAATATCTCTGTACTCTTTGATTTATATCACATCAAAAAGGCAGTTAGGATACCCTGGAAAGATTAAAATCGTTTTCATTTGAAACATTATTTGAGTTTTGGGAACACAAAGAAGTCTGAAGGGACAAGATCAGGTCCGTAGGATGTTGTTGTTGTTAGGTGCCATTGAGTAGGTACTGACCCATAGCGACATTATGCACAGCAGAATGAAACACTGCCCGATCCTGGGCCAACCTCACTATTGTTGCCACACTAGAGTCCACTGATGTTGCTGTGTGGTCAATCAATCTCGCTGGGGGACTTCCTCTATTTCGGTGAAGCCCCACCTACAAAACATGATAACCTTCTCCAGGGATTGGTTCCTCCTGACAATATATCCGAAGTTTAAGAGACAAAGTTTAGCCATCCTGGCCTCCAAGGAGCTCTCTGGCTGCACTTCTTCCAACACAGATCTGTTTGTTCTTTTGGCAGCCCATAACACTTTCAATATTCTCCTCCAAGACCATAACTCAAAAGCATCAATTCTTCTACGGTCATCCTTATTCACTGTTCAGCTTTCACATGCATATGAGGTTATTGAAAATAGCATGGCTTGGGTCAGGCACACCTTAGTCCTCAACTGACATCTTTGCTCTTCAACACTTTAAAAGGGTCTTGTGCAACAGATTTGCCTAATGCATTAAGTTGTTTGATTTCTTGAATGCTGCTTCTGTGCGTCTTGATAGCTGATCCAAGAAGAATGAAGTCCTTGACACCTTCAATCTTTTCTCCCTTGATAAGAATGTTGTTTATTAGTCCAGTGGTGACGATTTTAGTTTTCTTTACATTAATATGTAATCCATACCGAAGGCTGTGCTCTTTGATCTTCATCAGTGAATATTTTAAGTCTTCTTTACTTTCAGAAAGCAAGGCTGTATCATTTGCATATCGCAAGTTGTTAATGAGTCTTCCTCCAATCCTGATGCCACGTTTTTCTTCATATAACACAGCTTCTCAGATTATTTGCTCAGCATACAGGTTGAATGAGTGTGGTGAAAGACTACAACCCTGTACACACCTTTCTTAATTTTAAAACATTCAGCATGCCCACGTTCTGTTCAAACAACTGCCTCTTGGTCCATGTACAGATTCCTCATGAGCACAATTAAATGTTCCAGAATACTCATACTTCACAATGTTGTCCATAGCTTGTGGTGATCCACACAATCGAAAGCCTTTGCGTAGTCAATAAAGCACAGGTAAACATCTTTCTGATATTCTCTGCTTTCAGCCAAGATCCATCGGACATCAGCAATGATATCCCTCACTCCATGGCCTCTTCTGAATCTGGGCTTGAACCTCTTGACATTCTCTGTCAATGTATGCTTGCAGCCGTTTCTGTATTACCTTCAGTAAAACTTTACTTGCATGGGATACCAAAGAGATTGTCCAATGATTTCCACATTCTGTTGGGTCACCGCTCTTTGGAATCAGTTCTCTTCTAATCAATCAGCCAGATAGTTGTCTTCCAAATTTCTTGGCAGAGATGAGTGATTGCCTCCTGTACTGCCTCACTTTCTTGAAATATTTCAATTTTTATTCCAACAATTCCTGGTGCCTTGTTTTTACCAATTCCGTCAATGCACCTTGCACTTCCTCCTTCTCTTGAGCATTTGCCACCTCTTGAAATGGTTGAACATTAACCTTTTTTTTTTTTTTTTTTTGGTACAGTGTCTCTGTGTATTCCTTCCATCTTCTCTTGATGCTTTCTGCATCGTGCAATAATTTTCCCAGAGAATCTTTCAATAACGAAAATTGAGGCTTGGATTTTTTCTTCAGTTCCCCCAGCTTGAGAAATTGCTGAGTGGGTTCTTCTTTTTGGTTTTCTGATTCCAGATCTTTGCACATTTTGTTGTAATATTTGGCTTTATCTTCTCGAGCTGATCTTTGAAATTTTCTATTCATCTCTTGTACCTCCTCGTTTCTTCCATTTGCTTTAGCATGTGTAAGCTGGAGTGCAATTTTCAGTGTCTCTTCTGACATCCATTTTGACCTTTCCCTTCTTTCTTGTCTTCTTAAAGACTTTTTGCTTTCTTCATATACGATGTTCTTAATATCATCCCACAACTCTTCTGGTCTTTGGTCTCTAGTGTTTAATGTATCAAATCTGTTCTTTAGAATATCTCTAAATGCAGGTGGGATATATTCAAGGTCATATTTTGGCTCTTATGGACTGGTTTTCATTTTCTTCAGCTTCAGTTTGAATTTACATATTAACAATTGACAGTCTGTTCCACAGTCTGCCCATGGCCTTATTGTGGCTGATGATATGGAGCTTATCCATCATCTCTTTCAGCAGATGTAGTCAATTTGATTTCTATGTATTCCATCTAGTGAGGTTTTATGCTGTCTAAAATAGGTATTTGAAATGAGCAAATCATTGATTTTGCAGTATTCTACCATGCATTTTCCAGCATCATTTCTATCACCAAGGCCATATTTACCAACTGCTGATCCTTCCTCTTTGCTCCCAACCTTTGCATTCCAATCACCAGTAATGATCAATACATCTTGATTGCATATTTGATCAATTTCAGATTGAAGAAGTTGGTGGAATTCTTTTGTGTCATCCTCCCTGGCTTTTGTGGTTGTTGCATACATTTGAATAATAGTGGTATTAACTGGGATTCCCTGTAGGTGCATGAATGTTATCCTATCACAGACCTCATTGTAGGATGTGTGGGGTAAAATTTCCCAGTGAGATTCTCCTAGGACAGCCCTTGCTACCCTCAGAGAAAGAATGAGTACATTGTCATGATGGGGGAAAAAAATTCCTTGGTGCAACTTGCCTGTCTTTTTTCTCACCAATGCAGTTTTCAATTTTCTGTAAACTTCTTCAGAAGTTCCCATGATTGTCCTGTGTCCTTTGAGAAACTCTGTGAAGATTAAAACTTAGGAATCCTTCCCAAAAAAACAGTTGCAGTAACTTTCTGAGCTGACCTCTCTGTCTTGATTTTTTTTAAACTACAAAATGTCATGTTTTTATTTGATCCTCACTGACCATAATAATCAAATTTAGTAATTCTGCTTTAGCATTAATATTTAATATGAAAAATATGCCATTGTGATTTTTAAATCATCTTGCTGCCTGTTAACAACTGTATAAGAAAATTATAAAAGTCAATTATATTTAGTATGAATTGTGAATTGTAACATCCTTAGCTTTACTGAAAAAATTTAAATAATTCATGAATATGGGATGTGGAAACTGTATAAGAATACCAGTGGTACAAATGAAAAGTTTTACATGTAGGAAGGCATAGTATTAATTTTAAAGAAAAGTATGAGAAACACAATATTAAAATTTGTTTGCAATGCCTAATAAATTTCATATGTACCTATATCATGTAAAAATTAACAAAGAAATGAAAATTAAGTATCCAATCTGTGGTTAAAAAACAATAACAACAACCAGACACTTGGTCAGAAAGTTCCATTAACTCTAGTTTGTAGCCTTAAACAATTAGTGTATCTTAAGAAACATAAGCTTATCGGATAGTGAGACTTTGGGCAGGTTTATTTTGGAATCCAACTGCCTTTGTAGAAAAAATAAAATAAAAATGGCCACATACGAACAACAAAATATTCAATAAAAACATATATATAATCATTCAGATGTTCCTACCCATTCCCTTTGCATTTTTGTTCTGGTGCATCAATCCTCAGTACTCTAACTTTTGATTTATAGTGATATTCCTTTATATATAATTTCATAGAAGAAGGAATTAGAAGGGCATCAATGCCATCATAAGTTGTACAGTTACAAATGACTGTTCTGCATATATGCTGCAAGGAAAAGGGGCAAGTCTGAATTAAAGGAGTGGATAAAAGTGGTTTAAAGAACATACAGGCACTTGGGTCCTTATAATGTTCTAGGAGACCAGTAAGTCAGGAGAATGGAAGACACAATGATCATGTGCATCAAAGCTAAAGTTGTGATTCCACTGTTCAATTCTAGCATGAAGAGAACGACTATAGTGTCTACAACTAACAGAAAATAAGTAGTCTTTCTGTGTTGAGTCTTGAAGTAAAAATGTTCCTTCTGGTTTTCCTTCTAGTAAAGCTTCATTTGTATATTTATCCATGACTCCCCAGTAACATGGATTGTTACTGATTTGAAGGAGGTCTGGCACAGGACAGTGGACATAATCAATCTGGGTGTGATACATTTCCAACTGCAGAATTTCATCATCAAGTTCCCATTTGGGTTTGTTTCTTTTTCTGGAACTTGTGCAAAATGTTAACATTTCATCACCTGAATTCATGTCACTATCTTCTATACTGTTATTTGAAACCAGCCACAGGACCACTTCTACAAGAAGCTATGTTGGTAGTTATGACACAGGATTGCACACTGGTAAGAGAGAAAGAGTCTACATCTTCCATGTTTCTTCTTTGCTGCCCATCTCTCAACTCACTGTGAGACAAGTCTGTGCTTACCCATTCTTCTGATTTGGGACTTATAGGAGCAGTGTGTTGTTTAATAAAATGTCATCTAAAAGCTAAATCTGATCAAGGTGGGAAAGAACACTTATCTAACATGAGTTCATTGATACGAATTTTTCTTTTAGATGGAAGTCCTGAAGAGTGTTGACTACTACAATTCTTAATTGGAAATCACTGACCCACAGCATCTTGTAGTTTCTATTTAAGAGATTGGCTTAAAAACCTATGCCCACAGAAATGATCTAAGTCCAACTAGATGGATGAACAGCTGTGCTTCCTTTCTTGGCTTCTTAAATGAACTTCCATTTTCTCTATAGCATTTACTGTCTCAACATCTGAACAACTCTCACTCTTTTTTGACCAAGATAACTTCTTTACACTCCATACATAACCATCCTTCCTGTCAGCACTTCGACTCCGACTAGTTTTGGGTCTCACATCTATATTTTTGCTATTATTTTCTATATTTCTGCCATTTTATCAAATTATCCATGAAGTCCAGTGTTATAAATACTGCCTTTTCAGTTTTTCCGGCAGGAAATTTCTTCTGGACACTTTCTGGATATATCTCCCGGAGCGCAGAACTGGAACTGTACGAGTAAGCACTGCCATCACCGTCGCCATCACGCTGTGTTCGCTGAGGTTGAAAGGGAGGTTCAGACACTAATGCACCTCGTGTAGGTCCTATAAGGTGGGTGATTTTCTTCAACCCCCCCTCCCCCTGGCGCTTGGTCTTGACTCAGAGGTCGCTGTGTCTTGAATTTAACTGGCCTAGCAGATCCCCTCAAGGAGCTCTGGTAGCGTAGTGGTTACAATCGGCCTGCGAACCTTAAGGCCAGCAGTTCGAAACTACCAGCCGCTCCGCGGGCGAAAGATGAGGCGTTCTGCTCCCGTAAAGATTTACAGCCTCGGAAACCCTGTACAGGGTAGCTATGGGTCGGAACCGACTCGACGGCACTTAACAACAACAGCAGATCCCCTCAGAGTCCTGGTGTGGCGGTGTAAGATAAACAAGGACTGCAAGGTCGGTTTGAGCCTACGGTCAGTTTGAACCACAAGGTTGTTTGGTTCAGACTCACCATTCATTACTCAGAAACCTTATACAGGGTTGCTATGAGATGGAACCTACTCGACTGCACTTAATGACAAAAACAAATGAGAGTAAGAGGAATATATTACTGAGATAACTTGTCTGAAACTATCCGTTGATCACAGATACATGTTTAAATATGTTTTGTTTGGAAAAAAATCTGTGTATGTATGAACTGTAACCTCAGTAGAAACTATTTTTTACTTACTGTCATAAAGTATTGCTCTACGCCATTGAAATTTTGGGATTTCTTGTTATTACAACATGACCTAGCATATCCTGACAGATAAATTTATCTAAACCTTAAACATAGTAAAATCTGGAGGGTTCACTGCTTTGATGCTGACGTTGGATGTCTGAAGAGGGAAAGAACATAGACAAGATGTTACCTCTAATAATCATATCTAACATTTTTCAAGAAAGCAGCCTGTGTAGAGTTGATTCTGGCCAGCATCTCCCTAAATTTGACATTTTGCCATCTCTCTAAGTTTGACTGTTTGCTTTTGTAACCAGATAATCAAAACCTATGTAATGTATTTGAGTGAATGATGATTTTACTCATTATATTTAGGATAAGAAAGAAAATGTAATTAGATAACGGGAGGAAAGTCATTTAGATGAGCTAAGCCTTGCCAATTCTTTCTTTTTTGACCAACTGTGGGTATCATTTTTTAAAAATTGGATATCTTACACTGTACCAAAAGGAAATGGTTGATGCTCAACCATTTTGACAAGTAGAATGTGATCAAGAACTGATGGCACTGAAGGAAAAACTCCAAGCTGTCCTGAAGGTATTTTCAAAAAAAACAAGGCTCTAGGAATTGATGGAATACAAATTTAAATATTTCAAAAACCTGATGCAGCTCTGGAGCTCACTTGTCTGTGCCAAGAAAATTTGAAGACATCTACTTGTGCCCATATCTATGCCCAATGGATATGGAAATCATCAAACATATAATTAATATCACATGTAAAGAAATTTTTGCTAAAGAGAATTCAAAAATGGTTACAACAATACATTGACAGGGAGCTACCAGAAATTCAAGTCAGATTCAGAAGAGGACATGGAACTAAGAATATCATTGCTGACACCATATGGATCTTGGCCGAAAACAGAGAATACCAGAAAGATATTTACTTACTTTTTATTGACTATGCAAAGGCTTTGGCAAGCTATGGATAACACTGCAAAGAATGAGTATTCCAAAACACTTGCTTGTGCTCATAAGGAACCTGTACATAGAGCAAGAGACAATCATTTGAACAGAATAAGGGGATACTGAATGGTTTAAAATCAGGAAAGGCAAGTGCCAGGGTTGTATTCTTTCACCATACTTATTCAGTCTGTATGCTGAACAAATAATCTGAGAAGCTGGATTACATGAAGAAGAATGTGCCATCAGGATTGGGGGAAGACACATTAACAACCTGTGATATGCTGATGATACAACCTTGCTTGCTGAAAACAAAGAAGATTTAAAATACTGATTCAGGTCAAAGACTACATACAGCCGTCAGTATGGATTGTACCTGAATGTAAAAAAAAACAAAAATTCTCACCATTGGATCAATAAATAACATCATGATAAATGGAGAAAAGATTAAAGTTGTCAAATACTTCATTTTGCTTGGATCCATAATCAGTTCTTGTGGAAGCAGCTGTCAAGAAATAAAACAACATATTGCATTAGGCAAATCCGGTACACAAGACCTCTTTAAAGTGTTCAAGAGCAAAGATTTCAATTTGAATGTGTACTTGACCCAAACCATGCTATTTTCAATTACCTCATATGCATGTGAATGTTGGACAATGAATAAGGAAGACAATACAAGAACTGATGCATTTGAGTTATAGTGTTGTAGAATAATATTAAAAATACCATGGCCTGCCAGAAGAACAAACAAATATGTCTTGCGAGCAGTCCATTTACAATTCTCCTTAGAAGCCAGGATGGTGAGACTTTATTTCTCATACTTCGGACACATTATCAGGAGGGGCAGCCCTTAGAGAAGGACATTATGCTTGGTCTGGAGGGCCAGCGAAAAAAGAAGACTCCCAATGAGATGGATCGGCGCAGTGGCAACAGCAATGGGTTCAAGTGTAATAATGATTGTGAGGATGGCACAGGACTGGGTTATGTTTCGTTCTGTTGTGCATAGGTTCATTATGAGTTGGAACAGATTTCACAGCACCTAACAAAAGCAAAAACCTTATATATACAAGGTTGTATTTTGAGTGCCTTCCAACCCGAGGGGCTCATTTTCCGGCACTATATCTGGCAGTGTTTCTGTGCTATTCATAAGGTTTTCAGTGATTAAATATTTGGAAGTAGTTAGCCACTCTTTCTTCTTAGTATGTCTTTGTGTGGAAGGTTACCTGAAACCTGTCCACCATGGGTGACCCTGCTGGTATTTAAAATATCAGTGGCATAGCTTTCAGAATCACAGCAACTCACAAGCCA
>NW_006408685.1:4242125-4242685 GCF_000296735.1 Chrysochloris asiatica | reverse complement strand
AGAAGAAATCTACCAGCTTCTACAATCTGAAAATGATCAAACATGCAATCAAGTTGTACTGACCATTACTGGTGATTGGAATACAAAGGTTGGGAGCAAAGAGGAAGGATCAGTAGTTGGAAAATATGGCCTTGGTGATAGAATTGATGCTGGAGATCACATGATAGAATTCTGCAAAATCAATGATTTGTTCATTTCAAATACCTTCTTTAGACAGCATAAGAGATGACAATGCCAGATGGAATACACAGAGATCAAATTGACTACATCTGCGGAAAGAGATAATGGAAACGCTCCATATTGTCAGTCAAAACAAGGCCATGGGCAGATTGTGGAAGAGACCACCAAATGCTCGTATGCAAATTCAAACTGAAGCTGAAGAAAATGAAAACCAGTCCATAAGAGCCAAAATATGACCTTGAATATATCCCACCTGAATTTAGAGATATTCTGAAGAACAGATTTGATACTTAAACACTAAAGACCGAAGACCAGAAGAGTTGTGGGATGACATCAAAAACATCATACAGGAAGAAAGCAAAAAGTCATTAAGAAGACAA
>NW_006408685.1:4235880-4240320 GCF_000296735.1 Chrysochloris asiatica | reverse complement strand
ACCGACTTGATGGCACCTAACAACAAAAACATACAAGGTTGCAGTAAGACGCAATTGACTCGATGGCACTTAACAAGTCTGCTGGTTAAGATTGTGTGCCAACTTGGCTGGACCATGATTCTCAGTGGTTTGGCAGTTATAATGTAGTTTTGTGGTTATGTAATGATGCAGTTATCCCTATTTTGTGATCTGTTATAATGTAATCACTTCCATGATGTGCTATGAGCAGCCAATCAATTAAAAGAGAGTTTCCTTGGGAAAGTGGCTTGCATTCAACATATATGGATGTTGTGGCCAAGTTTTCCAGCTTTTTGCTGACTTTGGGTCCTGCACCCAGTTCGTCATTATCTAAGTCAGTTCTTGGAACCTGCTGATCTTTGGATTAATTAGCCTCCATTACCTCTGAGTCAACAGCTAGACTTCTGACGTGCTGATTTTAAGTTTGTCAGCCCTGCTGATTTTAAGTTTGTGAGTCTTGAGAACCCTCCAGCCTGTTGCCCAACTGTGGATTTGGGACTTGCCAGCCTCTGCAACCAACTGAACCATTTCCCTTAAGATAAATCATATATATACATATATGATGGAACTTTAATGAGTTTTGGAATAAATTAATTAAGAGGTAAGAGAAAAAGAAAGATAAATAGAGAAACTTTATTTCTAAATATAAATTCTATCAATGTCAAACACTTTTATTCCATCCCTAAAGAACTGAGGCACAGTCTTTTTTTTTTTTTTAACAATATTAACCAAAGAAAATAAGTACCCTTTAACTTTTTGTTTTGTTTTTTCAGATCAGGAAACAAGAAAAAGTCAGAAGGAACCAAATCAGGACTATAAGGTGGATGCCTAGTGATTTCCCATTGGAACACACAAAATTGTCCTTGTATAATGAAAGGAATGAGCAGGAGCCTGGTCATGGTAGAGAAAGACCCTTGAAGCTTTCCCAAGCATTTTCTGCTCAAGTTTTCTCAAAACATTCTCATAATAAGAAGACATTATCATTCTCTGGCCTTCCAGAAAATAAAAAAGCAAAAGGCCTTGAAAATCCACCCCAAAACATTGCCATAACCTTTGCTGTTTTACTGATTTTTGTTTTTTAAAGTTTATATTTTGAATTGGGTGATAGTTTACATGGGAGAACATCAACTTTACATTAATCCTATCATATTTTGTTTCATTGCAATGATTACAATCCCCTTTGGATGTACACTGAAGCACTCAGGAATATATAACCGTTCAAACAACCAAAAGGTATACCTTGCAAGCCTGCCACCCGGCCGCCAACACACAGCCTTCTCCCTCCCTGAGTCCATAGTCCTCAGACACTCCATCTCTCCATGTCATAGCCTCTGCCTCCATCTCTGGCACTGCTGCTTCTCTGGATAGGGTTCTGCACTCCACTCTTCTCCCTTGATGGTCTCAGGGTTCTCTACTCCTGGACTGCAAGTTCCACCACTCCCCTCCTTTTGTTACAACATTCACAATCAGTTCCGATAGTAATTATTCACTATTGAACCATAAGAGTCTTATCCCCATCTCCTTTTACCAGCCCCGTCCAGACAAGCTGGAAACCACTCATTGGAGATTCTACTTTCCCTTGCGCACTCTGAAACTAAGCTCCCCCTTGAAAGCTTGTAAGCAAGTCACTTACCCCCATTTTTGGTAGCCAATGTCTAAGTTGCCCATCCCTGTCAACCCTGTGTACAGAGGGGGTGGGAATGATACTTGCTGTAAAGATTCATTCCCTCTTTTGAGCTACTATATCCATAAGTATAGGTTAAGTCCATTGAATTCTAGCAGATTGCACTTTTTATTCCCCCTCTTCTTTCTTGCTGTAGTTGAGTTCTGATCCTCCAGCCATTGAAGCTAGGTAAAATGGGTAACTACCAGCTGTTCCACCGGAGAAAGATGAGGCTTTCTGCTCCCATAAAGATTTACAGCCTCAGAAACCCTGCACAGGGTCGCTATGAGTTGGAACCGACTCCACGGCACATAACAACAACAACATCTGCAAATATGGGTGTTCTTGTGTATCTCTCCTCACTTCACATCAGCTGGATGTTTCACTCTCTGCTCTAGTCCTCTGTTACTATGTCCCTGTCCATGGGCTCAGGAGTCCCCAGGTCTTGCTATTCTGCAGGCCAACCAGGTCTCAATCCAGGTTGACAGGAGTCTATTGAATGTGGTCGGACTTAGCTCACAGCTTCATTGCTGTTTCTCCCCCACTTTCCCTTATCAGTAGACCAATGTGGTCACTAGCAAGATTACATGCCTGCTCGTGTATTCCCTTTGAGTTTCAGTATTGGAAGGGGATTTGCCATGAGGGGACCTGATTGCTTGCCTCGATGGTTCCCAGACAATCACTTTCTTGTTCTTGTATTGTTATTGTATTCTATTTTTCCTGCTGGTCTTTATTTCAGGAAGTATCTTCTGTTCCTCTAGCTACTCCAGGCTAGTCTGCTTGTCTTTTAAAGTGAAAATTTCCCACCTCAGAAGATTCTGGATGGAGATCAGGATTTCACCAAGGTGTTATGCAATGCAAAGGCTCCACAGGAAGCCTCTTTCATTGGGCAAGCTCTAGCCCAATTTTAGGTATTCCAATCAGTTATAGGCTGAATACGGACTTGTTGTTGTTGTTGTCAGGTGCCATCAAGTCGGAACTGACTCATAGCGACCCTACGCACAGCAGAACGAAACAATGTCCGATCCTGGGCCAACCTCACTACCGCTGCCACACTTGAGTCCATCAATGATGCCACCTGGCCAATCCATCTCGTTAGGGGTCTTCCTCTTTTTCTCTGACCCTCCACCTTACCCAGAATGACATCCTTCTTCAGCGACTGTTTCCTCCGGACAATATGTCCAAAGTATGAGAGACGAAACTTAGCCATCCTGGCCTCCAAGGAGCACTCTGGCTGCACTTCTTCCAAAACAGATCTATTGGTTCTTTTGGCAGTCCATGGCACTTTCATTATTCTCCTCCAACACCACAACTCAAAGGCATCAATTCCTCTATGATCTTCCTTATTCACTGTCCAGCTTTTGCATCCATATGAGGCTATTGAAAACACAATGGCCTGGGTCAGGCGCACCTTAGTCCTCAAGCTGACATCTCTGCTCTTCAATACTTTAAAAAGTTCCTGTGCAGCAGATTTGCCCAGTGCAATACGTCGTCTGATCTCTTGACTGCTGCTTCCGCGAGTGTTGATAGTTGATCCAAGAAGAATGAAGTCCTTGACAACTTCAATCTTTTCTCCATTGATAAGAATGTTGTTTATTGGTCCAGTGGTGAGGATTTTTGTTTTCTTGACATTGAGATGCAATCCATATCGAATCCATGATCTTCATAAGTAAATGTTTCAAGTCCTCTTCACTTTCAGCAAGCAGAATACAGACTTGGAAGCTTTCCATAGTAATGTTTCTGGCTATTCCTTTCTCTCCCCCTCAAGTATCTATTTTTACAATAGTAGGCGAGGAAAACCAAGTTTCCTAAGAAAGTCAAGCATCTTAACATTGTTTCCCCTATTTTATCCTTTCAAACCCTGTCTCAATCCCTGTATCCCAGAGCCCTGTTGTTCCAAGGTAGTGCATACATCATTATTTGCCTCTGTCTCACTAAGTTCATGTAAACCTGCCTAAATGTTCTCCGATTTGCCTTGGTCTTCCATTCCCCTCCTGCTTCTTGCGTATTGCCCCTCCAAACACCCAAACTATCATGTGTCTATTCCCTACCCTGTGCTCCACCTTCCCATCCCTCCCCTAGCCCGATCTCCTACATCACGTTAACCAACAAAGAATTATTTTCCCGTTTAGAGTAGGTATTTTTTCTTAAGCTTTTACAATTATATTCCTATGCAGTATTTCCTCTTTTGTGACTGACTAATTTCACTCAACATAATGTCCTCCAGGTTCATTCATGTTATCTGGTGGCTTGCAGCTTCCTTGTTATTCTTCAAGGTAGCATAATATTCCATTGTGTGTATGTACCAAAGTTTGTTTATCAATTCTTCCATCGATGTGCACTTAGGCTGGCTCCATCTTTTTGCTATTGTAAATAGTGCTGCTATGAACATTGGTGTGCATATATCTACTTGTGTAATGGCTCATATTTCTTGTGGATAAATACCAAGTAGAGGGATTGCTGGATCATAAGGTATATCTATTTCCAACTTGCTGAGGAAGCACCATACTGTTTTCCAGAGTGGTTGGACAATTTTACAATCCCACTAGCTGTGTAGGAGGGTGTCAGTCTCTCCTCATCCTTGCCAGAATTTATTGTCCTCTATTTTCTTGATCTTTATTGCTGGTGTGAAATGCTATCTCATTGTTGTTTTGATTTGCAACTCTTTAATGTCTAATGATCATATGTTTGTTGGCTGCCTGGATCTCTTCCTTGGTAAAGTGGCTGTTCATGTCCTTTGCCCATTTTTTAATTGGGTT
>NW_006408685.1:4232227-4235658 GCF_000296735.1 Chrysochloris asiatica | reverse complement strand
CCCCCCCCCCAGGTAGTCAGCACACAACCCTCTTCCTCCCTGAGTCCTGAGTCCCCAGCTGCTTCATCTCTCCACGTCATCATCTCTGCCTCCATCTCGGGGATTGCTGCTTCTCTGGGTAAGGTTTCGCTCACCACTCTTCTCCCTTCATGGTTCCAGGGACCTCTGCTCCCTGCCTGCAAAGTCAATCACTCCCCTCCTTGCCACAAAATGGCCACTTTTACATTTATAACCTTCACTATCAGTCCTGGTGACAATTATTCACCATTGCATCACAAGAAACCTATCCACATTTCCTTTAATCAGTCCCGCCTAGGCAGATTGGATACTACTCAGTGGAGATTCTACCTTCCTCCACGCCCTCTGGATCTAGGTTCCCTCTTGAAAGCTTCTAAGCCAGTCACTTCTTGCCTTTGTAGCCCCCACCCCCTTTGGGTAGCCAATGTCCAAGTTGCCCATCCCTGTCTACTCTGTGTATGGAAGGAGTGGGAATGATCCCTGCTCCAAAGATTTGTTCCCTCTTTTGAGCTACTGCATCCATAGGTGTAGGTCAAGTTCATCAAATTGTATCAGGTTACTCTTTTTTTTCCCCTCTTCTTTCTTCTTCTAGTTGAACTCTGATCACATAGTCATTGAGGCTAGGTTAAATGGGAATTATCAGCAAGTGCGGGTGCTCTTGTGGATATGTCCTGTCTTCTTATCCACTGGACACTTTACCCTCCACTCCAGTCCTCTATGGCTAAGTCACTGACTCTGGTCCCAAGAGTCCCCAGGCCTTGCCACACTGCTGGCCAACCAGGTCTCTACCTTAGCTCTCAGCCTTATAGCTGTTTTCCTCTCACTTCCCCTTGTCAGTGATGAACGTGGTCACCCATCAGAACGTGTATTCCCATTGAGTGTTAGTCTTGGAAGGGGATTTACTCTGAGGGGAACTGATCCCTTGCCTTGATGTCTTCTGTGCAGGCAACTTGCTTGTTCTTGTAGTAATTGGTTGGTCTGCCTCTATTGTTTTGTGTTTTTCCTGTCAATCTTTCTTTCAAGAGGTATCTTCTGTTCTTCTAGCCACTCCAAGCTGTTCTGCCCATCCTCTCAGGGGGAAATTTTTCACCTTTGAAGGTTCTGGATACTGTTCAGAATTCCACCTATAGTCTTATGTTATGCAGAGGCGCCGCAGGCAGCCTCCTTCACTGGGCACATTGTATCCTCATTTTAGGTATTCTAATCTGTTTTAGGCAGAAGACGGACTTACAAGCTTTCTATGGTAATATTTATGGCTTTTCCTTTCTCTCCCCTTCCAGTGTCTATTTTATAATGTAATGCAAGGAATACCAAGATTCAAAAGACAGCCAAGCATTTTAAAATTATTTCCCCCTTTTTCCCTATTCCAACCATGTCTCAATATGTGTACCCCCTTGCGCTGTTGTTCCAAGGTTGTGTATACATTATTATTTACCTCTGTCACACTTAGCCCATGTAAACCTGCCTACTTGTTCTCCCCTCTGCTTTGTTCTTCCATTCCCATCTCCCCTTTTGTGTATTTCCTCCTTCCCCAGCACCCTAACTATCCTGTGTCTATTCCCTGTCCTGTGCTCTACCTTTCCATCCCTCCTCTCACCCCACCCCGAACATCCCAACAATCAGCAAAGAATCCCCTCATCCCCCTTTAGTATGGGTTCTTTTTCTTAGTCTTTTATAGTAGTGATCCTATGCAGTATTTCTCTTTTTGTGATTGACTAATTTCACTCAACATAATGTCCTCAAGGTTCATCCATGTTAACTGGCAGTTTGCAGCTTCCTTGTTATTCTTCAAGGTAGCATAATATTCCATTGTGTGTATGTACCACAATTTGCTTATTCATTCTTCAGTTGATGGGCACTTTGGCTATCTCCATCTCTTTGCTATTGTAAATAGTGCTGCTATGAACAGTGTGTGCATATATCTTCTCATGTTGTGACTCGTATTTCTTGTGGGTAAATACCAAGTAGAGGAATTGCTGGATCATATTGTATTTCTATTTTCAACCTTCTGAGGAAGTGCCATATATCTTTCCAGAGAGGTTGGACCATTTTGAAGTCCCACCAGCACTACAGGAGTGTCCCAGTCTCTCCAGCATTTATTGTCCTCTACTTTTTTGATCTTTGCTTTTTTGCTGGTGTGAGATGATATCTCATTGTTGTTTTGATTTGCATCTCTCTAATGGCTAGTGCTGTTGTTATGTGCCGTGGAGTCGGTTCCGACTCATAGTGACTCTGTACAGGGTTTCCGAGGCTGTAAATCTTTGCGGGAGCAGAAAGCCTCATCTTTCTCCTGCGGAACAGCTGGTAGTTTCGAACTGCTGACCTTGTGGTTCGCAGCCCGATTCGTAACCACTATGGGGATTAGCTCAAATGGTAGAGCACTCACTTAGCATGTGAGAGGTAGTGGGATCGATGCCCGTATCCTCCACTCAGTTTTAAGGAGTTCTGGTAGTGTAGAAGTTACGAATCGGGCTACGAACCTTAAGGTCAGCATTTCGAAACTACCAGCTGCTCCGCGGGAGAAAGATGAAGCTTTCTGCTCCAATAAAGATTTACAGCTTGGAAACCCTGTACAGGGTCGCTATGGGTCGGAACTGACTTGACGGCACTTAACAACAACAACAATGGCTAGCAATTGTGAACATTTCTTCATATGTTTGTTGGCTGCCTGGATCTCCTCATTGGTGAAGTGTGTGTTCATATCCTGTGCCCATTTCTTAATTAGGTTATTTGTCTTATTTTTGTAGATGTGTAGTATTTTCCTATGCATTTTAGAAGTAAGTCCCTTATCTGATATGTTATTGCAAAAGATTTTTTCCCATTCTGTGGGTTCCCTTTTTATTTTTTTGTTGAAGTCTTTTGTTGCACACAAGTTCTTAATTTTTAGTATGTCCCTCTCATCTATTTTGTCTATTTTTGTTTGAGTACTTTTCAAAATGTGTGGCAGTCTTTATATGCCCTGAATTAGCACCCTCACGTTTGTCCCTATTTTTCCATTGATGATCTTCATAACTTTGGGATTCACATTTAGATCGTTAATCCATGCTGAGTTCATTTTTGTATAGGGCGTGAGGCAGAGGTCTTGTTTCAGTGTTTTAAATATCGCTTTCCAGTTCTGCTAGCACCATGCAATGTGCCTAGGCACTTTGTCGAAATTCATTTGGCTGTATGTGGCTGGGTTAATATCTGGATCCTCCATTCTGTTCCATTGATCAATGTGTCTTTCATTGTACCAGTAACAGGCTGTTTTGACCACTGCAGCCATGTAGTAAAGTTTGAAATCGTGGAATGAGAGACCTCCAACCTAGTTCTTCCTTTTAAGCAGTGCTTTACTTATCCTGGGTCTCTTTCCTTTCCATATAAAATTAGTAATTGTCCTTTCCATCTCTTTGAAGAATGTTGTTGGAATCTGG
>NW_006408685.1:4229559-4231248 GCF_000296735.1 Chrysochloris asiatica | reverse complement strand
TTTTCTTTCTTAGTGATGTCCTTCCCTGGTTTTGGTATGAGGGTTATGCTTGCTTCATAAAAAGTATTAGGGAGTTTTCCATCCTCTTCTATGTTCTGGAATAATTTGAGTAGAATTGGTGACAGTTTTTCTCTGAATGTTTGGTAGAATACACCCGTGAAGACTTCTGGGCCTGGGCTTTTATTGGTCGGGAATTTTTTGATGACCTGGTCAATTTCTTCTTTTGTTATGGGTTTGTTCAAAATTTCTGTTTCAATCTGATTAAGTTAGTTAGCTCGTGTTTTTCTAGAAATGTATCCATCTCATCCAAATTTTCGAATTTGTTGGAGTACAGCTCTTCATGGTATTTTGTTATGAATTCACTTATGTGTTTCTAATGTGACTTATTTGTGTCCTCTCCCTCTTTTCTTTAGTTAGTTTTGACAATGGATTGTCAATTTTATTAATCCTTTCAAAGAACCAGCTTCTTTTCCTATTGATTCTTTCTATAGTTTTTCAGTTTTCCATCTCATTTATTTCTGCTCTTATCTTTATTAGTTCCCTTCTTTTGGTGACTGTAGGTTCCCTCTACTGGTCTGCTTCTAATTGTTGAAGATGCTGTGTTAATGTGTTGATTCTGGTTCTTTTCTCTTTTTGGATGTGTGCATTTATCACAAAAAAATTGTCCTCTCAGGACTGCTTTTGTTGTGTCCCAAAGATTTTAGTATGTTGTGTTTTCATTCCCATTTGTTTCTAGGAACTTTGTGAATTCATGTTTAATTTCTTTTTTTAGCCAGTCGCTTTTCAGCAGGGTGTTGTTCTGTTTCCATGTATTCCGCTTTATTGTTTTGGGCTTCTTATTGTTGATTTCTAGTTTTATAGCATTTTGGTCTGAGAAGATGCTTTATAGAATTTTGATGGTTGTGAATTTATGGAGGCTTGCTTTGTGACCTAACACTTGGTCAATTCTGGAAAATGTTCCATGCACACTAGAGAAGAATGTGTATTGTCCTGTTGTTGGGTAGAACATCTATGAGGTCAAGTTAGTTGATTGTGTTGTTAAGTTCCTCTGTAGCATTGTTGAGTTTCTTTCAGGTTGTTCTATCCCTTTTTGAGAGTGGTATGTTGAAATCTCCCACTATAATTTTGTGTTTATCCATTTGTTTTTTCAATTCCATTAAGGTTTACTTCATGTATCTTGGTGGTCTTTCATTGGGAACGTATATATTTATTAAGATTATGTCATCTTGCTCAATTGACCCTTTGATCATGAGATAGTGTCCTACTTTGTCTCTTATGTTGGTTTTTATCTTAAAGTATACTTGTCAGAAATTAGTATTGCCACTCCTGCTTGTTTATTGTTGCAGATTTTCCCCCATCCTTTAACTTTTAGTCTGTTTTTGTCTTTGTGTGTGACGTGTGTCTCTTGCAGACAGTATATTGATGGATCTTGTTTTCTTATCCATTCTGACACTCTGTCTCTTCACTGGTGCATTCAATCCACTTACATTCAATGTAATTATCGATAAGTATGAATTGATTGCTGTCATTATGTTACATTTTTGGCGGTGCTGTTCGTTCTTTTGTTCCGCTTTCCTTCTTGTGTTGGATTTGTTTTTTTGTGTGTGTGCTGTTTCTTGCTGGTTTCTTCCTAGTTTCTATGTTCGCTTATTCTGCTTGAGAATTTGTTTTTATGATATGTTGTGGAGT
>NW_006408685.1:4211920-4226570 GCF_000296735.1 Chrysochloris asiatica | reverse complement strand
ACCCTTCTGTTTTCTCTTGCTGCTTTCAGGAGTGTCTCCTTGTCTTTGAGTTTGGAGAGCTGGACTATGATATGTCTTTGTGATTTTCTTTTGAGTTCCACCCATCCTGAACTTCGGTGGGCTTCTTGGATGTCTATCTTTTCGCCCTTGAGGATGTTAGAGAAATTTTCTTTCAGTAGTTCTTCGACTGTTTCCTCTGTGGACTTGTGTGACTCATTTTGTTTTCATTACACCCTCATATTTGATTGATAGCTTTACTGGATAAAGGATTCTTGGTTGGCAATTTTTTTCTTGCAGGGTTTTATATATGTCTCCCCATATATATGGAATGCCAATAATTCTTAGGTGATTCCTCTTTTTGTTGTCTAACATGAATCTTAGACCTTTCTCTGAATTTTCTACCCTTTTTTGGGTTTGTTCTTCTATCTTAGTGGTATTGAGAGACTTGTCTTCCACCTCACTGATTCTTCCTTCCATCTCATCTATTCTACTCCTCTGCCCTTTAAGGGAGTTTTCTATTTCTGCAATTTTGTTTTTGTTTGTTTGAACCTCTTTCTGTAGGTTTTGGATGGTTACCAATGCTGTATCTACCTTGTTTGATTGTTCCTGTAGCACTTCTCTGACTTCTTCCTTATTTTTCTCAACTCCATTGTAAAGTGTTTTGAGACATTTTATAATTATTTTTTTCTGAATTCTTTCTCAGGTATCTCCAAGGCCTGCCCTCCTTCCAGCATGGAGAGAAGGTCTACTTCGGGTTCATTTGTCTCGGATATTTAATCTTTTTTCTGGACATGTGCCGATATGGTCATCTGCTTTTGCTTCTTGGATATGTTTAATGTTTATCTGTGGCCCTAGTAATTAATTAAGTATGTGTTTTGGTAATTTTTTTATGTTTTCTTATTACCTCCAGGAAGGTGTGATCAGGAGGTGGTCTTCACTTTTCATTCTCCTTATTGCTTAATTCAGAGTAACTTTTTTGGGGCCTCAGTTGGGCCTGGGCCTCGGTGGTGGGCCGTTTGTGCCTTGGGAGGGTGGGTTGAGCCTAGGGCAGGCGATTTGGGCCTCTGGGGGCCTGGGCGTCAGCGACCGGGCTGCAGGAGGGTTGGGCCTCGGGTGGGTGGTTTGGGCCTCTGGTGGGCGGTTTGGGCCTCCGGAGGCCTGGGTGTCAGCAGCTGGGCATCGGGCGGCTTGGACCTCAGCGGGCAGGTTGGGTGGATTGGGCCTCGGGGGGGCCTGTGACTAGGGGACCAGGCTGAAGGCGGGTTGGGCCTCAGGGGCCCTGGGCCTCAGTGACCTGGCTATGAGGTGGTCATGGGTAGGCGATTTTGGCCTTGGTTGGGCCTGGGCCTTTGTGACCAGTCTGTGGGCAGGTTGGCCTCAGGGCAGGCCTTGGCCTCAGTGGGAGTGTCTGGGCCTTGGGAGGGTCTTGGCCTCAGTGGGCGGGCCTGTGCCTTGGGTGTTCCTGAGCTTTGGCGGCTTGGCAGAGGGCTAGTATAGGCCGGGGCAGTAGAGGGCTGGTGTTAGTGGCTGTAGGGAGGTATTGTCTGTATCTGATGATGTAGAAAATGCCTCTCTCAGTCTCTCTGTACTGTGGGTACCCCAAATTTCCTGATTTCCGCGCCGATATCCATCACTATTTGTTCGGCTTTGTTAGTTTATGTCCTTTTTTCTGGGAATGCAGTCTTCTAAGTGGGGTTGCTCTAGTTTTGCATTCCAAGGTATGCAGGGGGCAGAGGTACTCGCCGGTGCGGGCGCGGAAGCGGGAGCCGTGTGCAGGCAGGCAAAAGCTTAAAATGCCTGTAATTCCTCAGCAATTTTATCTTTTAAAAAAACGAGTTCAGAATGTTGAAATATAAGATCTTATGTTTGTTCAAAGGCTGTCTGTCTGCTAGACAGAGGTTTCTTATATGCAATTCCACCCCTTTTCCCCAGAGCCCTACCTGAGCTGTCTGGTCCAGGAAGCGCCGTGGGAATCTCCCTGGCCGCTTTTAGTATTCTTTCCTTGTCTTTGATTTTAGAGAGCTTGATTATTACATGTCTTGGAGACTTTCTTTTGTGGTCTGTCCTTCCTGGGGTACGTTGTTCTTCTTGAATTTATATCTTCTCATCTTTCAAGATGTTAGGGAAATTTTCTTCCAGAAGCTCTTCAGCTATCTCCTCTGTGGACTTCTCTCATTCTTCTTGTTCTGGAATGCCAATAATTCTTACATTATTCCTCTTCATGTTATCCAGCATGAACCTTCGACTCTCTTCAGATTTTTTTATCCTTTTAGCTGCTTGCTTTTCTATCTTGGCAGTATTGAGAGATTTGTCTTCCAGATCGCTAGTTCTGGCTTTCATCTCTTCTAGTCTGTTCCTTTCCCCTTTCAGCCTATTGTGCATTTCTGATATAGTATTATTGATCACCTGGACATCTTTTTGCAGGTTTTGAATTGTTTCCAATGCTGTGTCAATCCTATTTGATTGTTCCTGCAGTACTTTCCTTACTTCTTCCTTATTTTCCTTGACCCCTTTTTGGAGTATTTGAATTTGTTTCCATATCATTCTTCTGAATTTCCTCTCAGGCATATCCAGAACCCGCTCCTCCTCCTCTATAAACCCTTTGTCTGTCTCCAGCTCATTTGCATCAGCTACTCTCTTCTGTTTTGGGAAATGTTTCAATAATGATTGTTTTTTCTTATTCGTCATGGGCATTACTATTATTATTAATATTAATATGATCAGGAGATAGGCTTCCCTTATCACCTGTAATGCATAGCAGGTTTTGTTAGATCTTTTCTTAGTGGTTGAGTATTATGGTGTGTACTTATAGCTTGGCTTCATGGCCACAATTGCTGACTCTCCTTAGGTGATGTACGGAGGAAAAGCTCCCACCTCCAGGAAAGATGTGTGATCAAAAGGACCAAAAGCAGAAGTAATGTAGACACATAGACAAAAATCACCACTTTGGAGCAGAGATGTGGCTTTTGTCAACTTTCCCGTGCTACACCACCAGCGTGTGTGCAAATAGAAGCCTCCAGTAGGGGTGGGTGTGTCCCCTCTTTCAGGCCCCTCCTCTAGCCACTGCCATATAGGTGGGCAGATATATATTGGGGAGTTAATGGGAGAAAGATTGACCACTATTTTTGTCTCTGAATGTCAGTTATCTGCATGTGCTCAGCACTAATCTTGAGATGGTTGAGACCTGTTCTGTTGGGTTTTATAGATTGCCTTGAGTTTGTCCTGCCCAGCAAACTCAGGCAGTAGACAAGCTGTGGGTTAAAAGGCTGATAGTTGGAGATTCTAAACTGCTCCCTGGGAGAAAGACAAGGTGTCCCACGCAGGCTCAGACGCACTACCTCAGAACCCTGATCAGGTTGTTTGTGGTTATCTGCGTGTGCACAGTCCAAATCTCAGGATGGTTGAGTCCTATTATGCTGTGGGTTTACAGGTTGCTTTCTATTGATCATATTGCCACCAGACCAGGCTGGAAGCAGCAGCCAAGGCTTGCTAGAACAATAGTTGGAAGTTCCAAGCTGCTACCTGGGAGTAAGGTGAGGTGCCCAGCCCTGGCTCAGATACACGGCTTCAGATTTGGGCCCGCAGGTGATGTCAAAAGTTGCTGCCTCTCTCCCTTTCTCTGTGCTGTGGGAAAACTGTCCTGCCTGATGTCTGAGCTGAGATCTAAAGCTGGCATAGGAAGAGTTGTGTAGTTTCCTGCAGATATATTTTTTTTTTTACTGGAAACACCACTTTCAGAACGGGCTGACTTTAGCCCCACCCTCTAAATTCTGCAGGGGCTGGGTAGTCGATGAAGCGGTCCTATCGCAAGAGTCTTAAGATGCCGGTATTTTCCTTAGTAGCGTGATTTTTTTTAAAATTCGAGTTCGAGAAACTGACGTCCTAGATCTTATGATAGTTCAGGAGCTGTGGGTTTCCTATATAAATGCTTCCTTTGTGAGATCCTCCTCCCTTCTCAACAGAGCGTACCCTACCTGGCTCCCCTGGCCACAGCCCCAAACTGGAAGTCTTCCTATATATATTTCAGAAAAGAGTCCCTTGTCTGATTCATCATTGCAAAATATTTTTTCTCATTATGTGGGCTCCTTTTTTACTTTTCTTGGTGAAGTCTTTGAGTGCACTTACGTTTTTACTTTTTAGCATGTTCCAATCATCTATTTTTTCTTCTTCTGTTTGTGAAATTTACAAAATGTTCAGTAGTCTGTGTGTGCTCTGTATTGTTCTTGCTGTTGTTAGGTGCCATCAAGTTGGTACCGACTCATAGTAACCTTATGAACAGCAGAATGAAACGGATCTAGGGCCAACCTCACTACTGTTGCAATGCTTGAGTGCATCGATGCTGCCACTTGGCCAGTCCACCTCTTTGAGGGTCTTCCTCAATTTCTTTGACCCTCCACCCTACCAAACATGATATCATTCTCCAGTGACTCGTCTCTCCTGACAATATGTCCGGAGTATGAGAGACGAAGTTTGGCCATCTTGGCCTCCAAGGAGCCCTCTGGATGCATTTCTTCCAAAACAGGTCAATTAGTTCTTTTAGCAGCCTTGGCACATTCAATATCCTCCTCCAAAGCCACAACTCAAAAGCATCAATTCTTCTACAGTCTTCCTTATTCCCTGTCAAGTTTTGGCATGCATATGAGGTTATTGAAAATACCATGGTTTGGGTCAGGTGCACCTTAGTGCTCAAGCTGACATCTTTGTTCTTCAACACTTTAAAAAGGTCTTGTGCAGCAGATTTGCCTAATGCAATATGTCCTTTGATTTCTTGACTGCTGCTTCTGTGAGTGTTGATAGTTGATCCAAGAAGAATGAAGTCCTTGACAACTTCAATCTTTTCTCCATTGATAAGAATGTTGTTTATTGGTCCAGTGGTGAGGATTTTTGTTTTCTTTACATTGAGATGTAATCCATACCGAAGGCTGTGCTCTTTGATCTTCATCAGTAAATGTTTTAAGTCATCTTCACTTTCAGCAAGCAAGGTTGTATCATCTCTATATTGCAGGTTGTTAATAAGTCTTCCTCCAATCTGATGCCACGTTTTTCTTCATAAAACCCAGCTTCTCACATTATTTGCTCAGCATACAGGTTGAATAAGTATAGTGGAAGAATATAACCTTGTCGCACACCTTTCTTTTTTTCTTTTTAAAAGTTTTATTGTGAATTATGTTATAGTTTTCATGGGAGAACATTAGTTTTACATTCATCTTATCGTATATTGTTTCATTGCCGTGGTTACAATCACCTCCATGCATCATCGCCCAACCAAGTGGTATAGACTACAATCCTGTTCCCCGGTCATCAGCACACAGCCCCTCTCCATCTCTGGGTCTAAAGTCCCCAGCTGCTCCATCTCTCCACATCATTGTCTCCACCTCCATCTCAGGCATCACTGCTTCTCTGGGTAGGGTCCCACTCTTTGCTCTTCCCCATTGATAGTCCCAGGGACCTCCGCTCCTAGACTGAAAAGTTGATCATATCCCTCCTTCCTACACAATGTCTACCTTTACAGTTCCAACCTTCACAATCAGTCCTGATAACAATTATTCACTATTGTATCACAAGAGACCTATCTGCATTTAATTTCATCAGCCCCACCTAGACAGATTGGATACTACTTAGTGGAGATTCTACCTTCCTCCATGCCCTCTGGATCTAGGTTCCCTCTTGAAAGCTTTTAAACCAGTCACTTCTTGCCTTTGTAGCCCCTCTCCCCCCATTTTGGGCATCCAATGTCCAAGTTGCCCATCCCTGTCCTCTCCATGTGTGGAGAGGGTGGGAATGATCCTTGCTGTAAAGATTTGTTCCCTCTTTTGAGTTACTGCTTCCATAGTTGCACATCTTTCTTAGTTTGAAACCATTCCGTGTTCCCATGTTCTGTTTGAACAACTGCCTCTTGGTCCAGGTACAGATTCTTCATGAGCTCAATTAAGTGTTCTGGAATACTCATACTTTGCAATGTTGTCCATAGCTTGTCATGATCCACACAATCAAAAGCCTTTGTGTAGTCAATAAAGCACAGGTAAACATCTTTCTGATACTCTCTGCTTTCAGTCAAGATCCATTGGACATCAGGAAAGATATACCTCATTCCATGGCCTCTTCTGAATCCTGCTGGAATCTCTGGACATCCTCTGTCAGTGTATGCTTGCAGCCATTTCTGTATTATCTTTTGTAAAACTTTATTTGCATGGGATATCAAAGAAATTGTCTGATGATTTCCACATTCCGTTGGGTCACCTCTCTTTGGAATGGGCAAAAAATTTGGATCTCTATCAATCAGTCGGCCACATAGTTGCCTTCCAAATTTCATGGCAGAAATGAGTGAGTGCCTCTTCTGCTGCCTCAGTTCATTGAAAGATTTCATTTTTTCCCATCAATTCCTGGTGTCTTGTTTTTGCCAATTCCTTCAATGCACTTTTCACTTCCTCCTTCAGTATCATTGGCTCTTGATCATATGCTACCTCTTGAAATGGTTGAACATTTATCATTTCCTTTAGGTACAGTGACTCTGTGTATTCCTTCCATTTTCTCTTGATGCTTTCTGTATCATTCAGTAATTTACCCAGAGAATCTTTCAATAATGAAAGTCAAGACTTGAATTTTTTCTTCACTTCCCCAAGCTTGAGAATGCTGAGCATGCTCTTCCTTTTTGGTTTTCTGATTCCAGATCTTTGCACATTTTGTTGTAATATTTGACTATGTCTTCTTGAAGTGACCTTTGAAATTTTGTGTTCAGCTGTTGTACCTCCTTATTTCTTCCATTTGCTTTAGCATGTCTATACTGGAGAGCAAGTTTCAGTGTCTCTTGTGATATCCATTTTGACCTTTTCCTTCTTTCTTGTCTTCTTAATGTCTTTTTGCTTTCTTCATGTATAATGTTCTTGATGTCATCCCACAACTCTTCTGGTCTTTGGTCTTTAGTGTTTAATGTATCAAACCTGTTCTTCAGATGAACTCTAAATTCAGGTGGGATATATTCAAGGTCATATTTTGGCTTTCATGGATTTGTTTTCATTTTCTTCAGCTTCAGTTTGAATTTGCATATGAGTAATGATGGTTTGTTCCACAATCTGCCCCTGGCCTTGTTTTGACTGATGATATAGAGCTTTTCCATTGTCTCTTTCCGCAGATGTAGTCAATTTGATTTCTATGTATTCCTTCTGGTGAGTTCCTTGTGTATAGTCATGTCTTATGCTATCTAAAGAAGGTATTTGAAATGAAAATGTTATCGATTTTGCAGAATTCTATCATGCATTCTCTAGCATCATTTCTATCACCAAGACAATATTTTCCAACTACTGATCATTCCTCTTTGCTTCCAATCTTTGCATTCCAATCACCAGTAATGATCAATACAACTTGATTGCATGTTTGATCAAATTTAGATTGAAGAAGTTGGTAGAATTCTTCTATGTCATCCTCACTTGCTTTAGTGTTTAGTGCGTAAATTTGAATAATAGTGGTATTAACTAGACTTCCCTGTAGGTGCATGGATAGTATCCTATCCCAGACAGTGTTATACCTCATGACTGATGTAACTATGTTCTTTTTGACAATGAATGTAGCAACATTCTTCTTCAATTTGTCATTTATGGCATAGTAAGTCATGTGGTCATCAGATTCAAAATGGCCAGTACCAGTCCATTTCAGCTCACTAATGCCTAAGATATTGATGTTTATGCATTCCATTTCATTTTTGACAACTTCCAATTTTCACAGATTCATACTTCATACATTCCAATTTCCAATTTTCAATGGATGGTTTACAGCTGTTTTCTTCATTTTGAGTTGTGCCCCATCATCAAATGAAAGTCCTACAGGCTTTTCTCCCATGGGCTGTACTTTATTCTCGTCATCAAGGTCAACTCTACTTTGAGGAACCAGCTCTTTCCCATTCGCATTTTGAGTGCCTTCCAACCTGAAGGGCTCATTTTCTGTCACTATATCTGACAGTGTTTCTCTCCTATTCATAAGGTTTTCAGTGATTAAATATTCAGAAGAAATTCGTCGTTCCTTCTTCCTAGTCTGTTTTCGTCTGGAAGCTCATCTGAAACCTGTCCACCATGGGTGACCCTGCTAATATTTAAAATACCGGTGGCATAGTTATCAGAATCACAGCAACTCATAAGCCACCAAAGTACAACAAACTGATAGATGAGTGTTGGTGCTCCATATTGTTGTTGTTGTTGTTATGTGCCGTCGAGTTGGTTCCAACCCATAGTGACCTTGTACAGGGTTTTCGAGGCTGTAAATCTTCACGGGAGCAGAAAGCCTCCTCTTTCTCCCGTGGAGTGACTGGTAGTTTCGAACTGCTGACCTTAAGGTTCGCAGCCCGATTTGTAACCACTACGCTACCAGAGTTCCATATTAGAGTCTTCAAATTTGTCCCTATTTTTTCCCTGATGGCCTTTATAATGCTGGGATTCACACTTAGTTCTTTAATCCATGCTGAGTTGGTATTTTCATATGGTGTGAGGTAACGGTCTTGTTTCAATCATTTGCATATTGCTTTACGGTTCTGCTAGCACTATCTGTTGAAGAGACTATAATTTCCCAATGCAACATACTTAGGCCCTATGTCAAAAATCAGTTGGTTGTATGTGGATGGGTTAATTTTTGGATTCTCAATTCTTTTCAATTGAACTATGTAGCTTTCATTATACCAGTACCAAGGTGTTTTGACCACTGTAGCCATGTAGTAGATTTTAAATTCAGGGAGTGAAAGGCTTCCAGATTTCTTAAGCACTGCTTTAGTTATCCTGGGTCTCTTTCCTTTCTATATAAAGTTTGTAATTATTTTTTTCTTGTCTTTGAAGAATGTCATTAGAATCTGGATTGGGATCGCATTTTATGTGTAGATTGCTTTGGGCAGTGTTGACATTTTCACAATGTTAAGTCTTACTATCCGGGAGCATGGCATATTCTTACATTTTTTTAGGTCTCTTTTGGTTTCTTGTAGTAATGTTTTGTCGTTTTCTTTGTTTAGATGCTTTGTTTCTCTGGTTACATTTATTTCTAGATATTTCATCTTTTGTATGATGATTGTAAATGGTACTGCTTTCCTAATGTCCGTTTCAGAGCTGTCATTATTAGTATAGAGGAATCCAACTGATTTTTGTATGTTGATTTTATATCCTGCCACTTTGCTGAATCTCCCAATGAGGTCTAGGGTTTTTACTGAGTCTTTGGAGCTTTCTACATATAGGATCAGATCGTCTTCAGATAGAGAGATTTACTTCCTCTTTGCCAATTTGGGTGTCTTTAATTTCCCTGCTTGCAGCACAATATTGAACAGGAGTGGTGACAAAGGGCATACTTCTCTGGTTCCCATTTGTATTCGGAAGGTTTCAGTTTCTTTCCATTTAGAGCAATGTATGCTGTTGGTTTAGTATATATGCTCTTAACTATGTTGAGGAATTTCCCTTCAATACCTTTTTTGTTGACTGTTTTTATCAGGAATGGATGTTGGGTTTTCTCAAATGCCTTTTCTGCATCAATCAATATGATCAAGTAGTTCTTTTCCTTTTCCTTTAATATTTTATTGTGAATCGTGTGATAGTTTACATGGGAGAACATTAGCTTTACATTCAGTCTATTGTATAACGTTTCATTGCCATGGTTACAAATCCCCTCCATGCATCATCACCCAACCAAAGGGTATACCCTGCAAGACTGCATCCCAGTCGTCAGCACACAGCCCCTCTCCCACTCTGGGTCTAAAGTCCCCAGCTGCTCCATCTCTCCATGTCATCATCTCTGCCTCTAACTCTGGCATCACTTCTTCTCTGGGTAGGGTTATGCTCTCCAGTCTTCTCCCTTAATGGTCCTAGGGACCTCCAATCTAGACTGCAAAGTTAATCCACTCCACTTCTTGTTACAAAACGTCTACCTTTACATTTCCAACCCTCACTATCAATCGTGATAACAATTATTCACTATGTATCACAAGAGACCTATCTGCATTTCCTTTGATCCGCCCCGCCTAGATAGATTGGATACTACTCAGTGGAGATATTACCTTCCTCCACGCTCTCTGGATCTAGGTTCTCTCTTAAAAACTTGTAAGCCAGTCACTTCTTGCCTTTGTAGGCCCCGCACTTTGGGTAGCCAATATCCAAGTTGCCCATACCTGTCTACTCTTTGTATAGAGAGGGTGGGAATGATCCTCGCTGTAAAGATTTGTTCCCTCTTTTGACCTACTGCATCCATAGGTGTAGGTCAAGTTCATCAAATTGTATCAGATTACTCTTTTTCCCTCTTTTTTCTTCTTCTAGTTGAGCTCTGATCATCCAGGCATTGAAGCCAGATCAAGTGGGTATTATCTGCAAAAGTGGTTGTTCTTGTGCGTATGCCTCTCTTCTTATCAGCTGGACGTTTCACTCTCCACTCTAGTATTCTGTGGTTATGTCATTGACTGCACCAGAGAATCCCCAGGCCGTGCCACACTGCTGGCCAATGAAGTCTCCACCTGGGTTCCCAGGAGTATATTGAGCATTGTTGGGCTTAGCTTGCAGCTTCATTGCTGTTTTTCCCTCACTTCCCCTTATCGGTGATGAACATGATCACTAATCAGAGCGTGTATTCCCATTGAGTCTTAGTCTTGGAAGAGGGTTTGCTATGAGGGGACCCGACTACTTGCCTTGATGTCTCTGGCTCAAGCAACTTGCTTGTTCTTATAGTAATCAGTCGGTCTGCCTATATTGTTTTGTATTTTTCCTCTTGGCCTTTCTTTCAAGAAGTATCTTTTGTTCTTCTAGCCATTTCAGACTGGTCTGCCCATCCTTTCAAGTGGAAATTTCCCACTTCTGAAGATTCTGAATGCTGTTCAGGATTCCACCTATAGTCTTATGTAATGCAGAGGCTACACAGGAAACCTCCTTCACTGGGCTTGTTGTAGCCCCATTTTAGGCATTCCAATCAATTATAGGCAGTAGACAGACTTACAAGCTTTCTTTGGTGATATTTCTGGCTATTCCTTTCTCTCCCCCTCTAGTGTCTATTTTATAATGGTATGAAAAGGAAACCAAGATTCAAAAGACAGCCAAGCATCTTAATGTTATTTTGCCTCTTTTCCCCATTCCAACCATATCTCAATCCCTGTATTCCAGAGCCCTGTTGTTCCAAGGTTGTGCATACATCATTATTTATCTCTGTCCCACTTAGCCCGTACAAACCTGCCTAATTATTCTCCCATCCGCTATGTTCTTCCATTCCCCTCCCCCTTCTTGTATATTATCCCTCTCCCTAGCACCCAAACTATCCTGTGTCTATTTGCTGCCCTGTGCTCCACCTTCCCCTCCTTCCCCTCACCCAACATGTCAGCAACCAGCAAAGAATCCCCCCCTCCCTTTAGTGTGGGTTATTTTTCTTAGTCTTTTACAGTAGTGGTCCTATACAGTATTTCTACTTTTATGACTAATTTCACTCAACATAAGGTCCTCAAGGTTCATCCATGTTATATGATAGTTTGCAAATTTCTTGTTATTCTTCAAGATAGAATAATATTCCATTGTGTTTATGTACCATAGTTTGTTTATCCATTCTTCAGTTGATGGGTACTTTGGTTCTCTCTATCTTTTAGCTATTGTAAACAGTGCTGCTATGAACATTGGTGTGCATATATCTACTTGTGTTATGCCTCGTATTTCTTGTAGGTAAATAACCAAGTAGAGGAATTGCTGGATCATAAGGTATTTCTATTAACAATCTTTTGTGGAAGGACCATTTTACAGTCCCTCCAGCAATGCAGGAGTGTCCCAGTCTCTCCACAACCCTGTCAGCATTTACTGTCATCTACTTTTTTTATCTTTGCTGTTATTTCTGGTGTGAGATGATATCTCATTGTTATTTTGATTTGCATCTCTCTAATGGCCAGTGATCATGATCATTTCTTCATATGTTTGATGGCTGCCTGGATCTCCTCCTTGGTAAAGTGTCTGTTCATGTCCTGTGCCCATTTATTTGGGTTATATGCCTTTTTCTTGTAGAGGTGTTATAGTTTCCTATATATTTTAGAAATAAATCCCTTGTCTGATGTGTCATTGCAAAATATTTTTTTCCCATTCTGTGGATTCCCTTTTCACTCTTCTGATGAAGTCTATTGATGCAGAATATTTTTTTAAAATTTTAGTATGTCCCCCTCATCTATTTTGTCTACTTTTGTTTGTGTAGTTTTTAAAGTGTTTTGTTGTCTGTGTATTCCCTGAATTAGTGCCCTCACATTTATCTCAGTTTTTTCATTGATGGCCTTCATAATTCTGGGATTCACATTTAGGTTTTTAATCCATGTTGAGTTGGTTTTTGTATAAAGTGTAAGGTGAAGGTCCTGGTTCAATCTTTTGCATATTGCTTTCCAGTTCTGTGAGCACCATCTGTTGAAGACACTATCCCTTTCCCATGCGATATATTTAGGTGTTCTATCAAAAATAAGTTGGCTGAATGTAGATGGGTTAATTTCTGGATTCTCGAATCTGTTCCATTATTCTGTGTATCTTTCATTGTAACAGTACCAAACTGTTTTCACCACTGTAGCCTTGTAGTAAAATTTGAAGTCGGGTAGTGAGAGGTTTCCAACCTTATTCTTCTTCTTAAGCAGTGCATTGCTTATTCTGGGTTTCTTTCTGCTCCATATAAAGTTTGTACTTGTTTTTTCCATCTTTCGAAGAATATTGTTGGAATCTGGATTGGGATTGAATTATATGTGTAAATTGTTTTGGGCAGTATTGACATTTTCACAATGTTAAGTCTTCCTATCCAGGAGCATGGTACATTCTTCCATTTTTGTAGGTATGTTTTGGTCTCTTGTAGTAGTGTTTTGTAGTTTTCTTTGTATAAATCCTTTGTTTCTCTGGTTACATTTATTCCTATATTGAACAGGAGTGGTGACAAAGGGCATCCTTGTCTGGTTCCTGTTCGCAGAGGGAAGGCTTTCAGTTTCTCTCCATTGAGAGTAATGTAGACTGCTGGTTTTGTATATATGCTCTTAATTATGTTGAAGAATTTCCCTTCAATGCCTATTTTGTTGAGTGTTTTTATCAGGAATGGATGTTGGATTTTGTCAAATGCCTTTTCTGCATTGATTGGTATGATCACGTGGTTCTTTTCTTTTTTCTTATTTATATGGTGGATAACATTGATCATTTTTCTAATGTTGAACCAACCTTGCATCCCTGATATGAATCCCACTTGATCATGATATATTAGCTTTTTGATGTGTTGCTGGATTATGTTAGTTTGGATTTTGTTGAGAATTTTTGTATCTATGGTAGCGTAGTGGTTATGAATCGGGCTGCGAACCGCAAGGTCAGTAATTCGAAACTACCAGCTGCTCCGTGGGAGAAAGATGAGGCTTTCTGCTTCTGTAAAGATTTACAGCCTTGGAAACCCTGTACAGGGTTGCTATGCGTTGGAACTGACTCTACAGCACTTAACAACAACAACAATGTTCATATATTGGCCTATAATTTTCTTTCTTAGTGATGTCCTTCCCTGGTTTTGGTATCAGGATTATGCTTGCTTCATAAAATGTATTAGAAAGTTTTCCATTCTCCTGTATTTTCTGGAATAATTTGAGTAGAATTGGTGACAGTTCTTCCCTGAATGTTTGGTAGAACTCACCTGTGAAGCCATCTGGGCCTGGACTTTATTTGGTTGGGAGTCTTTTGATGACCTGATCAATTTCTTCTTTTGTTATGGGTCTGTTCAGGTTTTCTACTTCACTGTGTGTAGGTAGGTTGTGTTTATCTAAAAATGTATGCATCTCTTCTAAGTTTTCAAATTTGTTGGAATACAACTCTTCATAGTATTCTGTTATTATCCTTTTGATTTCCGTTGGTTCCTTGTGACATTGCGCATGTGGTTTCTAATGCGTGTTATTTGTGTCTTCTCCCACTTTTCTTTTGTTAGGTTTGCCAAAGTGCTGTCAATTTTGTTACTCCTTTCAAAGAACCAGCCTCTTGTCCTGTTGATAATTTCTATAGCTTTTCTGTTTTCTATATCATTTTATTTCTGCTCTGATCTTTGTTATTTCTTTTCTTTTGATGGCTGTAAGATCCGTATGTTGGTCTGTTTTTAATTGTAGATGATGTGTTAATGTGTTACATTTGTTCTTTCTTCTTTTTGGATATGTGCATTTATTGCAATAAATTGCCCTCTCAGCACTGCTTTTACTGTTTTCCCAAAGATTTTGGTATATTGTGTTTTCGTTCTCATTTGTTTCTAAAATCACATTTAATTTCTTCCACTACCCAGTCGCTTTTCAGTAGGGTGTTATTCAGTTTCCATGTATTTGAGTCTATTTCCTTGGTCTTCCTATTGTTGATTTCTAATTTGATAGCATTGTGATCTGCGAAGATGCTTTGTAGTATTTTGATATTTGTAAATTTATGGAGATTTGTCTTGTGTCCTAAGAAATGGTCTATTTTGGAGAATGTTCCATGTGCACTGGAAAAGAATGTATATTGTGCTGTTGTTGGGTTGAATGCTTTGTACACATCTATGAAATCCAGTTGGCTGATTGTGTTGTTTAGTTCTTCTGTGTCTTTATCAAGTTTCTTTCTGGTTGTTCTATCCATTTTTGAAAGCAGTGTATTGAAACCACCCACTATTATTGCAGATTCATCTATTTCTTCAAATCTATTAGAGTTTG
>NW_006408685.1:4209094-4210362 GCF_000296735.1 Chrysochloris asiatica | reverse complement strand
AATGTTTGTTGCTGTGAGGATTTGTTCCCTCATTTGAGTCCCTACTCCATAGGTATAGATCAAGTACATCAGACTGTATTAGCACACATTTTTCTTTTTTCCCCTCTTCTTTCCTCTCTTGGTTGAGCTCCTATCATCCAGTCATCCAGTCCAGGTCACGTGGGTATCATTTGCAAGTGTGGGCGCTCCTGTGCATATGTCCTCTCTTCCCATTAGCCAGCTCCACTCTCCTCTCAAGTCCTCCGTAGCCATGCCACTGACTCTGGGCTCAAGAGTCCCCAGGTCTCTTCACACTGCTTGCCAACCGGGTCCCCAGCTGGGTCCACAGAAGTCCACTGAGCATTATAGGGTTTAGCTTACCGCTTCATTGCTGCTTTTACGCCACTTCTCCCCCATCGGTGATGTGTGTGGTCACCAATCAGTGCGTGTATTTCCATTGAGTCTTAGTCTTGGAAGGGGGTCTGCGTTGAAAGGACCTGGCCACTTTCCTTGATGTTTTCTAAGGAAGCGATTTGTTTGTTCTTGTAGTAACAGCCCATTTGCCTCCATTTTTCCTACAGGTCTTTCTTTCAAGAGGTATCCTTTATTCTTCTAGCCACTCCAGGCTGGTCTGCTCATCCTTTCAAGAGGAGATTTCTCATCTCTGGAGATGTGGATGTGGTTCCGGTTTCTACCTATAGTTTTATGTATTGTAAAGACTCTGCATGAAGCCTCGTTCACTGGGTACGCTGTAGCCCCATTCTAGGTATTCCAATCAGTCATAGGCAGAAGATGGACTTACAAGCCTTATAGTGTGGTGTTTCTGACTATTCCTTTCTCTCCCTCTCCAGTGTCTACTCTATATTATAATGCAAGGGAAATCAAGATTAAAACAAACAAGCAAAAAAATAAAAAAACACTCAAGCATCTTATAGTATTCCCCACCCCCTACACCCCGATTCCAACCATGACTCAATCCCTGTATCTCAGAGCCCTGCCGTCCCAAAGCTGTGCATATATCGACCTTTATCTCTGTCCCGTTTAGCCCTTTCGAACATGCCCAATTGTTCTCCCATTTGCCCCGTTTATACGCTTCCCTCTCCCTCCCTGTATATTGCTCCCCTCCCTAGCACCCAAGCTTTCCTGTGACCAATCCCCACCCTGTGCTCTGCCCTTCCCCCTTCCCCCATCATCACCAACTTCCCAACAACCAACAAAGACTTCCCCCTACCCCCTTTTAGTATAATTTCTTTTTCTTAGTCTTTTACAGTAGTGGTCCTATGCAGTAT
>NW_006408685.1:4193603-4195285 GCF_000296735.1 Chrysochloris asiatica | reverse complement strand
CTCAATGTAAAGAAAACAAAAATCCTCACCACTGGATCAAAAAACAACATCCATATAAATGGATGCCCTGGTGTGGTATTGTGGGTTAATGCGCTGGACTGCAAAGTCAGTTTGATCTGCAAGGTGGGCGATTCAAGCTCACCAGCTACTATATGGAAACCCTATACAGGGTCGCTATGGGTTGGAACTGACTCAACCGTGCTTAACAACAACAACATATAAATGGAGAAAAGATTGAGGTTTTCAAAGACTTCATTTTGCTCAGATCAACCAAAAACACTCATGGAAGCAGCAGTCAAGAAATCAAACAATGTATTGCATTAGTCAAATCTGGTGCACATGAGCTAAGATGTCAGTTTGAGGACATATAACCTCATATGCATGCATAAGTTAGACAGTGAATAAGAAAGACAGTAGAAGAATTGATACATTTGAGTTATGGTGTTGGAGGAGAATATTGAAAGTACCATGGACTACCTAAAGAACAAACAGATTTGTGTTGGAAGAAGTACAGCCAGAATGCACCTTGGGAGCCAGGATGGCTACACTTTATCTCTCATAATTCAGACATATTGTCAGGAGGAACCAGTCACTGGAGAAGGATATCATATTTGGCAAAGTGGAGTGTCAGGGAAAAAGAGGAAGTCCCCCAACGAGATGGATTGACTCAGTGGCAGCAGCAATGGGCTCAGGGGTAGCAATGCTTGTGAGGTTGGCCCAGCCCCAGACAGTGCTTTGTTCTGTTGTACATAAAGTCACTATGAGTCGGTACTGACTCAATGGCACCTAACAGCAGCAACAACAACAACAATGGTACTTTAAATATTCTTCTCCAACACCATAACTCAAATGTGTCAATTCTTCTATCATCTTCCTTATTCATTGTTCAACTTTAACCTGCTTATGAGGTGAAACCATTGAAAATACTATGGTTTAGGCCAGGCACACCTGAAGCTGATATCTTTGCTCTTAAACAGTTTGAAGAGGTCTTGTGCAGCAGATTTGCCTGATGCAATACATCACTGACTTTTTTTTTTAACGTTGTATTGTGAATTATGTGATAGTTTACATGGGAGAACGTTAGCTTTACATTTATCCTATCGCATAACATTTCATTGCCATGGTTACAATCCCCTCCAAGCATCATCAACCAACCAAAGGGTATACCCTGCAAGCCTGTCCCCTGGTCATCAGTACACAGCCCCTCTCCTTCTCTGGGTTTAGAATCCCCAGCCGCTCCATCTCTCCAAGTCATCGTCTCTGCCTCCATCTCTGGCATCACTGTTTCTCTGGGTAGCAACTTGCACTCCACTCTTCTCCCTTGGTGATCCCAGGGACCTCCGCTCCAGGACTGCAAAGTCAACCATTCCTCTCCTTTTGCTACAAAATGTCTACTTTTACATTTCCAACCCTCACCGTCAGTCCTGGTATCAATTATTCACTGTTGTGCCACATGAGTGCCATCCCATCTCCTTTCATCAGCCCCAGATTGGATACTACTCAGTGGCGTAGTACCTTAGTCCACTCCCTCTGGATCCAGGCTCCCTCTTGAAGCTTGTAAGCCAGTCACTTCTTGCCTTTGTAGACCCCACCATTTTAAGTAGCTAATATCCAATTTGCCCATCCCTGTCTACCCTGTGTATGGAGGTGGTGGGAATGATCCTCGCTGTAAAGATTTGTTC
>NW_006408685.1:4176393-4192316 GCF_000296735.1 Chrysochloris asiatica | reverse complement strand
GTAAAGATTTACACCCTCGGAAACCCTATACAGGGTCGCTATGGGTCGGAACCGACTCGATGGCACATAACAACAACAACATCAATAACTATCTTTTCTGAAACCATGAAAGGCTGAGAAAATGAATATGAAATTTTTACCATATAAAGATGAGGAGGTATCATTTCTAGGGAATCATTTTTCTCTGTCCTAGAAGAGAATAGTCAGGTTTTTCAGAAAGCAGTGAAAAGGGGAAGGTTTGAAAGTTGCAAATACACTGACATGTGCTCTGTCTGCAGCCAGCCTTCTAATCTTGGTGAGGAATGCAGTGTCATTCACAGGATATTAAAATTTCAAAGGATGGATTTGAAAGTTATGTTTTATAACGTACTTCAATAAAAAGATGATTGCCATCTGGCTGAGAATAAATTCATTACTAATTTTCCTCTATTTGGTTCAGGACTTCTTGTATAAAACAATTCAGGGTGAAGTTCTTAGGGAAAAAAACAAAACCTTACAACAACTTATGACATTATTTCTTTTGGTACCAGTATCTGCCTTTGACCTATGAGATACCACACTATCTCTGAAAGCAACTTCAAATCCAGTTACACCAAATCTAAGAAATAACTTCAGCATTAGCTAGGATATCATATTGGGTATTGTACTTACTACAGAGATCCTGAACAATCACGTCACTTTATTAGCTGGTTCTCTGAAGCACTGCATAAAAGACAGATTGTATGTTTATTTATAGAATAAATATATTTTTTCTTGTTCAGGACAGCAAATCTTCAACCTCATCAACATTCTTAATTCAGGCATTTAATTAACTGGCTTGTCTTAAGACAATTCCAAAGATATCCCTTAGGAATTGGAACAATAGAAATTAAATCCTTTATGATGAGATTTATGGGACACCTATGAGATGGCTACACACTTGTACTTTCAGACCCTATAGTATTGCTAATTGCCTGCTAGATGTCTCCATTTGTTTTCTTCCACGGACACCTCACATTCAATAGGCCTAAAAATTCACTCTATTTGCTTCTTTCTGGGCTTGTGAGCTTCAATATTTCAGTGTTATTTCAATAACGACACAAAATTCTTCCTTAAATCCTAAACTCAGTTGGAATGCACATTCTGGGGATTCTTCCTTTGCAGAGTCTCTTAACCCTCAGCTTATATTTTAGTCTCCATTGTCATCATTTTGGCACAGGTAATTCATCTGTGAACGGACGCCACTCTCAGATGCAGATTTCATACTCACTCACTCCTGTACTCCAGGAAGAATGCCCTAGAGTTGCTGCTCCCCAACACCGTCAAAATCACAGCAGGCAGAATATTATGGTGAGTCCAAAATTATCAGCACTTTTTCTGTAGAATTTATTTAAATCAACATTTAGAAAAGACAAATACACCATTTTTTGACATAATCACCTTCCTTTTCAATACAATTTGTCCATCTGTCAACAAGTTTTTGTATTCCCTTATTAAAAAATTTTTTACGCTGAGCACTGACATGAATGCACTGCTGTCTTCACTTCTTCAACACAGGTGAACCTTCATCCTCAAAGGGCTGCAGCCAAGGAATCAAACAGGTGAAAGTCAGATGGAGAAAGGAAAGGACTATAGGGAGGATGCTTCAACACCCCCAAACCAAGTTTCTGCAATGTGGGAAGAGGTGTGAGGATGTGCTTTTTCTTTTTTTAAAAGTTCACATGGGAGATGATTACAATCTCCTCCATAATCATTGCATCATCATTCAACATTATTTGCTTCTATTCCCTATGTTTTTGTGTTGTATGTTTGTGCATGTGTTATGTACATAAAAACACTCAGGAATATATCATTATTTAATAACCAAAGGGCACATTCTGCAAACCGGCCTCCTGGTCACCGGCACACAGCCTTTCCATGACTACAGAGTCCTCAGGTGCTCTGTCTCTCCATGCCCTCATCTCTGCCTCCATCTCTAGTGTAGCTGCTTCTCTGGGTAGGGTCCCACATTCCGCTCATGCTCATTTCCCTTGATGGCCCTAGGATTCTCTGTTCCTGGATTGTAAGATTAAATATTGCCCACTTTTTGTTACAAAACTTTTACCTTTACAATTGTGACAGTTGCAAATAGTCACTACTACAATGCTGCTACAACAACTACTCACATTGAATCATAAGAAACTTATTCCCATCTCATTTCACCAGACCCGTCTAGACAAGGTGAATGCTATTTAGTAGGGATTCTACCTTCCCCCAAGTGCTCTGAAACTAAACTCCCTCTTGAAAACTTGTAAGCCAGACACTTCATGCCTTTATAGCACCCCACCTCCATTTTAGGTAGCCAATATCTAAGTTGCTCTTCCCTATCAACCCTGTGTACAGAGGGGATAGGATTGATCCTTGATATGAAGACTCCTTCCTTCTCAGTTGGTATTTTGAGCTACTACATCCATAAGTGTAGGTCAACTTCATCAAATTGTAAAACTTTACACTTGTTTCCTTTTTTTTTTAAGTTTTCATCTTCCTCTATTCAAGCCATCAAAGCCAGGTCAAATGGTTACAATCTGCAAGTTTGGGCAGTCTTGTGCATTTCCCTCACTTCATATCAACTGAATTCTTCCCTCTCAGTTCTAGACCTTTGTGGCTATGTCCTTGTCCATGGGCTCAGGAGTCCCCAGGTCTCACCATAATTCAGATCAACCAGCCTTTCTTCTCTCTCTCATCCAAAGTTCGACTAGAGTCTATGGAATGTGGTTGAACTCAGCCCATAACTTCATTGCTGAGTTTCCCCCATTACACTCACCAGTAGACCAACATGTTCACCAGCAAGCTTACATACTTGCTGTGTGTTCCCTTTGAGTTTCAGTCTTGGAGGAGATTTTGTCCTGAAGGGACTTGATTGCTTGGCTTGATGGTTCCCCGGTGAACAACTTGCTTATTCTTGTAGTAGCCAATCAGACTGCCAATCTTGTTTTTGATACTTCCTGCTGGTCTTGCTTTCAAGAAGTATCTACTGTTCCTCTAGCTGCTACAGGTTGGTCTGCTTGTCCTTTCAAGTGGGAATGTTCCACCTCAGAAGGTTCTGTATGGGGCTCTGGATTCCACCTAAGGTCTTATACACTACAAAGGCTCCACAAGAAGTTTATTTCACTGGGCAAGTTCTAGAACCCCTTTAAAGTATTCCAATGATGGGCTTACAAGCTTTCTGTAATCATGTTTCCAGATATTCCTTTCTATCTACTCAAGTGTCTATTTTAAAATAGATGGCAAGGGAAATCAATATTCATAAGACATTCAAGCATCTTAGCATTATTTCCCCTCTTTTACCCATTCAGACCATGCCTCAGTCTCTGTGTCACAGAGCCCTGTTGTTCCAAGGTTGAGAACACATCACTATTTACCTGTGTCCCATTTAGCCCATGTAAACCTGCCTCAATGTTCTGCTATCTACCTTATTCTTCCATCCCCCTCTACCTTCTTGTGTGTTGCCCTCTCCAACACCCAAAATATGATGTGTTAGCCCAGGATCGGGCAGTGTTTTGTTCTGCTGTGCATAGGGTTGCTATGAGTCAGTACCAACTCGATGGTACCTAACAACAACAACAACAATCCCATAACAACAACAATAACAATCCCCTCCCCAGTAATCAACACAGAATTTTTCTTTTTTCCTTTTAGTATTGGTATCTTTTGTTAACCTTTTACAATAATATTTGTCCTTTTGTGACTGACAAATTTCACTCAGCATAATGTCCTTAAAGTTCACCCATTTTATGCGGTGGCTTGCAGCTTCCTTGTTATTCTTCAAGGTAGCATAATATTCTATTGTGTTCATGTACCAAAGTTCATTTATCCATTCGTCTATTGATGGGTACTTAGGCTGTCTCTATCTTTTTGCTATTGTAAATAGATGAGCACTGGTGTGCATATATCTACTCGTGTTATGGCCGGTAGTTCTTGTAGATATATACCAAGCAGAAAAATTGCTGTATCATAAGGTATTTCTATTTCAGACTTTCTGAGGACATGCCATACTATTTTCCAGAGTGGTTGGACCATTTTGCATTCTCATCAGCAATATAGGAGTGTCCCAGTCTCTCCACATCCTTGCAAGCATTTATTGTCTTCTGCTTTTTTAAACTTCACTGTTATTGCTGGTGTGAAATGTTATCTCGTTGTTGTTTTGAATTGCATTTCTCTAATGGTTAATGTGTTGGAAGAAGTGCAGCAAGAGTACTCCTTGGAGGCCAAGATGGCCAAACTCCGTCTCTCATACTTCAGACATATTGTCAGGAGGAACCAGTCGCTGGAGAAGGATATCATGTTTTTTAAGGTGGAGGGTCAGATAAAAAGAGGAAGACCTCCATTGAAATGGATTGGCAAAGTGGCTGCATCAATGGGCCCAAGTGTGGCAATAATTGTGAGGTTGGTCCAGGACCGGGCAGTGTTTCATTCTGTTGTGTATAGGATCGCTATGAGTGGGTACTGACTCGATGGCACCTAACAACAACAACAACAATGGCTAATGATCGTGTACATTTCTTCATGTTTGTTGGCTGCCCAAATCTCATCCTTGGTGAAGTGTCTCTTCATGTCCTGTGCCCATTTTTTGATTGGATTATTTTTAATTGTTTTTGAAGAGGTATTGAAGTTTCCTATATATTTTATAAATTAGTCCCTTTTCTGATACGTCATTGCATAAGATTGTTTCCCATTCTGTGGGTTCCCTTTTAACTCTTTTGGTGAAATCTTTTGATGCACCTGTTTCTAATTTTTGGTATGTTCCATTCATCTATTTTGACTTCTTTTGTTTGTGCAATTTTTGCAATGTTTGGTAGTCTGTGTGTGTCCTATATTAGAATCTTTAAATTTGTCCCTATTTTTTCATCGATGACCTTTGTAAATCTGGGATTCACATTTAGGTCTTGATTCCATGCTGAGTTGGTTTTTGTATATGTATATTTCAATCTTTTGCCAGCACCATGTGTTGAAGAAACTATCTTCTCCCCAAATCATGTACTTTGACCTGTATACACATACAGTTGGCTGTATGTGGATGTGTTAATTTCTAGATTCTCAATTCTGTTCCATTGATCTATGTATCTTTCATTGTACCAGTACCAGGCTGTTTTGACCACTGTAGCCATGTAGTAAAATTTGAAGTGAGTGAGAAGTTTCCAGTTTCCAACCTTATTCTTCTTCTTAAACAGTGCCTTGTTTATCCTGGGTCTCTTTCTTTTCCATATAAAGTTTGTAGTTGTCTTTTCCATCTCTTTGAAGAATGTCGTTGTCATCTGGATTGAGATTGCATTATATGTGTAAATGGCTTTGGGTAGTATTGACATTTTCACAATGTTAAGTCTTCCTATCCAATAGCTTGGCATATTCTTCCATTTTTGTAAGTCTCTTTTGGTTTCTGGTAGTAGTGTTTTGTAGTTTTCTTTGTATAGGTCCTTTGCTTCTCTGGTTACATTGATTTCTAAATATTTCATCCATTGGGAAGCTATTGTAAATGGTATTGCTTTCCTAATTTCCATTTCAGCACTGTCATTATTAGCATAGTTTAGTATACCTAACTGATTTTTGTTTGTTGATCTTGTACCCTGCCAATTTTCTGAGTCTTCTGATGAGTTCAAGTATTAGAACTTTTTTTTTTTTTTTTTTTTGCTGAGTGTTTGGGGTTTTCTCTGTATAGGATCATATCATTGGCAAAGAGAGAGGGTTTTACATCTTCTTTGCCAATTTGGATGCCTTTAATTTCCATATCTTGCCTTATAGCTCTGGCTAAGACTTCCAAAACAATATTGAATGGGAGTGGTGATAAAGGGCATCCTTGTCTAGTTCCTGTTTACAAAAGGAAAGCTTTCAGTTTCTCTCCATTGAGAGTGATGTTGGCTGTTTGTTTTGTGTATATGCTCTTAATTATGTTGAGGAAATTCCCTTCAATTCATACTTTTTTTAATGTTTTTATCAGAATGCATGTTGGATTTTGTCAAATGTCTTTTGTATATCAATCGATATGATCATGTGGTTATTTTCCTTTCCTTATTTATGTGGTGGATTACATTGATTGTTTTTCTAGTATTGAATTATCCTTGCATCTGTGATATGAATCCCAGTTGTTCATCACGTATTATTTTTTTGATGTGTTATTGAATTCTGTTGGGCAAGGTTTTGTTGAGAATTTTTGCATCTATGTTCATGAGGGATATTTGTCTATAATTATCTTTCTTAGTGATGCCCTTCCCTGGTTTTGGTATGAGGGCTATGCTTGCTTCATACAATGTATTAGCAAATTTCCCATCCTTTTCTATATTCTGGAATAATGTGAGTAGAATTGGTGACAGCTCTTCTCTGAATGCTTGGTAAAACTCACCAGTGAAGTTATCTAAACCTGGACTTTTTTTGGTTGGGAGTTTTTTGATGACCTGATCAATTTCTTGTTCTGTTTTAAGCGAGTTCAAGTTTTCTACTTTGCTCTGTATAAGTTTAGATAGGTCGTGCTTTTCTAAAAATGTATCCATCTCCTCTAGATTTTCAAATTTGTTGGAGTACAACTCTTCAGAATATTCTGTTATTATCCTTTTTATTTCTGTTGATTCGCTTGTAATGTTAACCATGTGATTTCTTATGCATGTTATTTGTGTCGTCTCCCTCTTTTCTTTTGTTAGGGTTGCCAGTGATTTGTTAATTTTATTAATCCTTTCAAAAAACCAGCTTCTTTTTGTGTTGATTCTTACTATAGTTTTTTCTCTCTTTTATTTCTACTCTAGTGTTTTTTTTTTTCCCCCCCTCTGGTGACCTTAGGTTTATTTTGCTGGTCTTTTTCTAGTTGTTGGGGATGTTTTGTTAACATGTTGATTTAGATTCTTTCTTCTTTCTGTATGTGTGCATTTATTGCCATAAACTGCTTTTGCCCTGTCCCCAAATTTTGGTATGTTGTGTTTTCATTCTCATTTGTTTCTAGGAATTTTGTGAATTTACTTTTTATTTGTTCTACTACCCAGTAGCTTTGCAGTCAGATTTTATTCAGCTTCCATGGTTTTTACTTTATTTCCTTGGTCTTTCTATTGTTTTCTAATTTGATAGCATTGTGGTCTCAGAAGATACTTTGTAGTATTTTGATGTTTGTAAATATATGGAGGGTTGATTTGTGGCATAACACATGGTGTGTTCTGGAGAATGTTCCATGTGCACTGGAAAAGAATGTGTACTGTACTGTTGTTGGTTTGAATGCTCTGTACACATCTATGAGGTCAAGTTGGCTCATTATATTTTTAGTTCCTCTATGTCTTTGTTGAGCTACTTTCTGGTTGTTCTATGCTGTTTCAAAACTAATGTATTAAAATCTGCCTCTGCTATTGTAGATTTCTCTATTTCTTTCATCATATCTATTAGAGTTTGTTTTATATATTTTGTAGCTCTTTCATTGGGAGCATATATATTTTTATGGTTATGTCATCTTGTTCAGTTTACTCTTTAATCATGAGATAATGTCCACCTTTATTTATTATGCTTGCTTTTGCATTACAGTTTATTTTATTAGAGATTTGTATTGCCAGTCCTGCTTGTTTTTGATTGCAATTTGTTTGGTATGTTTTCTTCCATCCTTTAACTTTTAGTTTGATTTTGTCTTTGTGTCTAAGGTGTGTGTGGCAGACAACATATTAAAGGATATTGTTTTCTTATCCATTCTGCTACTCTCCGTCTTTTAACTGGTGCATTTAATCCATTGACATTCAGTGTAATTATCGATAAGTATGAATGAATTGTTGTCATTGTGTTTGTTTTTGTGTGGTGCTGCCGGTTTTTTGTTCTGCATGTCTTCCTGTGCTAAGTTCATGTTCTTTTGTGTTCTTTCTTGTCACTTTCTTTATAGTTTTTATGTTTCTATATTCTGGTAGCATAGTGGTTATGTATCGGGCTGCAAACCTCAAGGTCAGCAGTTCGAAACTACCAGCTATACCATGGGAGAAAGATGAGGCTTTCTGCTCCCATAAAGATTTACAGCCTTGGAAACCCTGTACAGGGTCCCTATGAGTCAGAACCGACTCCACGTCACATAACAACAACAACATATTCTTCTTGGATTTTCATTTTCTTGGTATGTTGTGAAGAATCTTTGAGTTTACCCTATATTTTACTAACTTTTCCCTCCACTTAAAGCAGTCTGTTTCTTCCTGCAATATACCTGATTTTCTCACCACCTGGATCTCTATTTCTGTTTTTACCTTCTATTACATTGTAGCTGTTTTGATCATAGGCTGATCTCCCAGGCCCTCTGAATTAATTCTTATCGTTTTGTTCTGTTCTGAACTCTCCATCTGTCAATTGAGTTCTGGGTTCTCCTTCCATATATGTCAAGCTCTGATCGTTGTCTGTTCTTGTTGATTCTCAGTCCAAAGAACTCTCATTAGGGTGGTTTGAAGTGCTGGGTTGGGTTTGACAAAATCCCTTAGCTTCTGTTCATCCTGGAATGTTTTGATTACACCACCATATTTGATTGACAGCTTTGCTGGGTAGACATTTCTTGGTTACCAGATTTTTTTATTTCAAGGTTTATATATGTCTCCCATTGCCTTCATGCCTGCATTGTTTCTGCTCCTTGTCTTTGATTTTGGAGAATTTGATTATGATTTGTCTTGGCGATTTACTTTTGGAGTCTATACTTCCTGACGTTCATTGAGCTTCCTGAATGCTTATCTTTTCATTTTTCAGGATGTTAGGGAAATCTTATTCCATCAGCTCTTCTATGATCTCCTCTGTGAACTTATGTGATTCTTCCTGTCCCAGAATGCTAATAATGCTTAAGTTATTCTTCTTCATGTTTTCCCACATGAATCTTAGACTGTCTTCAGAGTTTATTTTATCCTTTTATCTGCTTACTCTTCTATCTTAGCATTATTGAGAGATTTGTCTTCCAGCTTTCTGTTTCTGGTGTCCATTTCTTCAGTTCTACTGCTTTGCCCTCTCAGTGTATTGTCCATTGTCCATTTCTATTATTTTATTATTGTTGTTATTGTGTGCTGTGGATGAGTTATGACTCATAGTGACCCTGTACAGGGCTTCCGAGGCTATAAATCTTTACAGGAGCAGAAAGCCTCACCTTTCTCCTGTGGAACAGTTGGTAGTTTCGAACTGCTGACCCTGAGGTTCACAGCCCAATTTGTAACCATATTAGTCATTTGTAACTTTTTTTGCAGGTTTTGAATTATTTCCAATGCTGTATCTATATTATTTTATTGCTTTTTGTATCATTTTCCTGATTTCTTCCTTATTTTTCTCAAACCCTCTGTGAAGCATTTGAATGCACCTCAATATCATTCTCCTGAATTCCTTCTCAGACATTTCCGAAGCCTGCCCTCTTTCCAATGGGAAGTCTAGGTCTACCTCCAGCTCAGTTTTCTTAGTTACTCATCTTGTTTCTGGATATGTGCAGATATCCTCAGTTGTTTCTTGAACATCTTCAATAATTATGTGTGTTTTCAATAATTAGATGAATGTATGTTGATGTATCATTAAGCTTTCTGATTGCCTCCAGGTAAATGTGATCAGGAGATGGGTTCCTCTTTTCACTTGTTCTTATTACTCAATTCAGAGTAGTTGTAGCAGGTGTTGACTATCTATCAGGTGTATAGCAGCTGGTATTGGCTCTTGCCTGGATGGTGGGATTTTATAGGGTGTGATTGTAGCTTGGCTATCTGATCCCAATTACTATCTCTTCTTGGGTACTGCAGGGAAAGAAAGAGACCCTGAAGGCTAATGAAGGAAGAAACACACAAAACAACAACAAAAACACATACACACAGGTTGGACACTACAGTCTATAATCACAGAAAGGAAAAAAAAAATTCTGTAGCAAAATATGTGTGTGACTGTAATGCCACTCTTACCTTGCCTTCAAGGCCACTTGAGAAATGTCAAGATCTTACTGTTGCTCCTTATGGTGTAACTCAAGATTTAATTTTCTGCCTGGCTACTTTTTAGGTTTTGTCTCTCCCACTCCACAACCCCATTCAGGACTTTTTCCTAGTAATAAACACTTTCATTCTGGCTATACCCGTTTTGGGAGACCGCTCAATTTTAAGTAGTGTCTTCCCCCTTTTTAGATTCTGTGCAAAGTGTTCTTTGATGCGCAGATCTGTGCACATGTGTAGTAGAACCCTCCTGGCTTGGGGGTATCCATTCGCTCAGGCACCCCTCTAGTCACAAGATTGGAGGTGCATAGACAGTGAGATACCAATGAACAAAGAATAAAAAGAATGTCCATACCTTTATCTCTAGGGATTGGTCAGACCTCTGGGGTGGGAGAGGTCCTCTTATCCTTCACACACTCCATCATGCCCAAGATGGCCACTCCAGGAACAGCTGGCAGCCACAGATCAGAAAACACTACATTTCTTGCTTCTGCTACAAATTCCATTGGCTGTAAGCCTTCAAACTTTCTAAATATTCCTTTATATGTAGTTCAGCGTTCTGGGACGAGTATGTGCATTTTCACACAAGATCACAACACTCTTGGATAGCAGTCCTCTGCATTTAATACCAAGTTTAGTCTTTCACTCTTCAGTGATTATCTCACTGTAATGAACACTGTTGATTGTTGAAGCTTTCTTTTGACAGTATTCTAATACTGGTCCTTGAGAATCCCAGACAACTGTAAGGAATAATTTTCCAGCTGATGGTTGACATTTGAACTTTTACTTGCTTGACGATTGAGAATGTTTCCATTCCATACTCTGCAATTTACTCTCAGGCTTGCAGTCATGAATTCATGTCTCATCACAATTTTTTAAAATAAATTTTTTCTCTGATAAAGTAAACTTTAAGACAAGAACTAGCATAAAAGATAAAGAGGGACACTATCTCATGATCAAAGGGTCAATTGACCAAGACAACATAACCATAATAAATATCTATGCTGCCAATGAAAGTGAACCAAGATATATGAAAAAAAATCCTACTATAATTGAAGAAATAAATACATAACCCTACAATTACATTAGAAGATTTTAATACGCCACTTTCAAAAAGGGACAGAACAACCAGAAAGAAACTAGACAAAGTTACGGAGGAACTAAACATCACAATCAACCAACTTGACCTCACTGATTTGTACAGAGCATTCAACCCAACAACTGCACAATACACATTTTTCTCCAGTGCACATGGAATTGACCATGTGTTAGGTCACAAAGCAAGCCTCCATAAATTTACAAACGTCAAAATACTACAAAGAACCAAGATTAACATAGCATCTCCAACAATTAGAAACAGACCAACAGAAGCAACCTAAAGTCACCAAAAGAAAAGAAATAATAAAAATAAGAGCAGAAATAAATGACATGGAGAACTGTTCTACCAAATGTTCTACCAAAATATTCTACCAAATGTTCTACCCAAATGTTCTACCAAGCATTCAGGGAAGAGCTGTCACCAATTCTACTCAAATTATTCCAGAATATAGAAGAGGATGGAAAATGTCCTAATGCTTTTTATGAAGCAAGCATAACTCTCATACCAACACCAGGGAAGGACATCACTAAGAAAGAAAATTATAAATCAATACCCATCATGAACATAGAGGCAAAAATTCTCAACAAAATTCTAGCCAACAGAATCCAGCTGCACATTAAAAAAATAAGACATCATGACACAGTGGGATTCATATCAGGTATGCAAGGATGGTTCAACATTAGAAAAACAATCAACATAATCCATCATATAATTAAGAAAAAGGAAAAGAACCACATGGTCATATCGATTGATGCAGAAAAGGCATTTGACAAAATCCAACATCCATTTCTGATAAAAACACTCAACAAAGTAGGAATTGAAGGGAAATTCCTCAACATAATCAAGAGCATATATACAAAACCAACAGCCTACTTTACTCTCAATGAAGAGAAACTGAAAGCTTTCCTTCTGCAAACGGGAACCAGACAAGGATGCCTTTTGTCACCACTCCTATTCATTATTGTTTTGTATGATTTAGCCAGAGCTTTACAGCAAGATAAGGAAATTAAAGCCACCCAAATCGGCAAAGACAAAATAAAACTCTATTAGCAGATGATATGATCCTATACATAGAAAACCCCAAATACTCAGTAAAAAAGCTACTAGACATCATTGGAAGATTCAGCAAAGTGGCAGGGTATAAGATCAATGTACAAAATTAGCTGGATTCCTCTATAATAACAATGATAGCACTGAAAAAGACATTAGGAAACTAATACCATTTATAATAGACGCCCAAAGGATGAACTATCTAGGATTAAACGTAATCAGAGAAACACAGAACCTATATAAAGAAAACTACAAAACACTACTACAAGAAACCAAAAGAGACTTACAAAACTGGAAGAATATACCATGTTCCTGGATAGGAAGACTAACATTATGAAAAGTTCAATACTGCCAAAAGCAATTTACACATATAATGCAATCCCCAATCCAGATTCCAATGACATTCTTCAAAGAGATGGAAAAAACAATTACAAACTTTATATGGAAAGGAAAGAGACCCAGAATAAGCAAAGCACTGTTTATGAAAAACAAGGTTGGAAGCCTCTCATTGCCTGATTTCAAAATTTACTACCTGGCTACAGTGGTCAAAACAGCCGGGTACTGGTACAATGAGAGATACATTATTCAATGGAACAGAGTCAAGAATCCAGAAATTAACCCATCCACATACAGCCAACTGATTTTTGACAAAGTGCCTAAGTATATTGCATAAGGAGGAGATAGTCTTTTTAACAGATGGTGCTGGCAGAACTGGAAAGTGATATGTAAAAGATTGAAACAAGATTTTACCTCACGCCCTACACAAGAACCAACTCAACATGGATTAAAGACCTAATGTGAATCCTCAAATTTTGAAGGTCTTCAATGAAAAAAAAAAGGACAAATATGGAGTCCTGGTGTGGCGCTGTGTGCTAATGTGTCAGACTGCAAAGTCATTTGAACTGCAAAGTCAGTGGTTGAAGCTCACAATCTGCTCCATGGAAACCCTATACAGGGTCGCTATGGGTCGGAAGCGACTCAATGGCACTTCAAAACAACAAATACAATTCAGGGCATACAAAAAATACCAAACATTTTGAAAATTAAGCAAACTAAAGCAGACAAAATAGATGATTGTGACATACTAAAAATTAAAATTTTATGTGCATCAAAAGACTTCACCAAAAAAGTGAAAAGAGAACCCACAGAATGGGAAAAAATGTTTTGCAACAACACATCAAATAATAGACTCATTTCTAAAATATATAGGAAACTACAATTGTTGTTGTTGTTATGTGCTATTGAGTCGGTTCCGACCCTTAGCGACCCTGTATAGGGTTTCCGAGGGTGTAAATCTTTACGGGAGTAGAAAGCCTCATCTTTCTCCCGTGGAGCAGCTGGTAGTTTCGAACCGCTGACCTTAAGGTTCGCAGCCTGATTCGTAACCACTACGCTACCAGAGCTCCTAGGAAACTACAATACTTCTACAAAAAAAGACAAATAACCAAATTAAAAAATGGGCACAGGACATGAACAGACATTACACCAAGGAAGAAATCCAGGCAGCCAATAAACATATGAAGAAATGTTCACAATCACTAGCTATTAGAGAGATGCAAATCAAAACAAAAATGAGGTATCATCTCATGCCAGAAATAACAGCAAACATAAAAAAAGTAGAGGACAATAAAGGCTGGCGAGGATGCAGAGAAGCTGGGACCCTCCTATATTGTTGGTGGGATTGCAAAATGGTCCAACCACTCTGGAAAGCAATATGGCACTTGCTCAGAAGGTTGGAAATAGAAATACCTTATGATCCAGCAATTCTTCTAGTTGGTATTTACCCACAAGAAATATGAGCCATAACATGAGTAGATATATGTATGTCAATGTTCATAGCAGCACTATTTACTATAGTAAAAAGATGGAGACAGCCTAAGTGTCCATCAATTGAAGAATGGATAAACAAACTGGGGTACATACACACAATGGAATACTATGCTACCTTGAAGAATAACAAGGAAGCTGCAAGCCACTGCATAACTTGGATGAACTTCAGGACATTATGCTGAAAGTCGTCAGTCACACAAGGAGAAATACTGCATAGCATCATTTTGTAAAAGATTAAGATTAAGGACCCACCCTAAAAGGGGGAATAAAAATTACATATATATTAGCTGATCATCGGGATGTATGGGATGAGGTGAGGGGTGGGAGGGTAGAGCACAGGGTAAGGAAAAGACACCGGATAGCTTGGGTGCTGGGGCCCAGGGGTGCAATACACAAGAAGAGGGAAGGGAATGGAAGAACAAGGCAGATGAGAGAACAGTTAGGCAGGTTTGCATTGGCTAAGTGGGTCAGAGGTAATGATGATGTATGCACAACCTTGGAACAACAGGGCTCCGGGATACAGGAATTGAAGCATGGTTTGAATGGGTAAAAGAGGGGAATAATGTTAAGATGCTTGGTTGTCTTTTGAATCTTGGTTTCCCTTGCCAACCATTGTAAAATCGACTCTTGAGGGGGAGAGAAAGGAATAGCCAGAAACATCACAATAGAAAGCTTGTAAGTCTGTCTTCAGCCTATAACTGATTGGAATACCTTAAAGTTGCCCAGTGAAAGAGGCTTCCTGTGGAGCCTTTGCATTGCATAAGACCACAGGTGGAATCCTAAACTCCATCCAGAATTGTCTGAGATGGGAAATTTCCACTTGAAAGGACAAGTAGACCAGCCTGGAACAGCTAGAAGAACAGATGATATTTCGTGACAGGAGGACCGGCAGGAAAAATAATAAAACAACAATGGCAGTCTTATTGACTGCTATAAGAGCAAGAAAGCTGTTCACCCAGGAGTCATCAAGGCAAGTGGTCAGGTCCCTTCAGAGCAAATCCCCTTCCAAGACTGAGATTCAAGGTGAATACACGAGCAGGCATGTGGCCTGGCTGGTGACCATGCTGATGAATGGAAGATGAGGAAAAACAACAATGAATCTGGGAGTTAAGTCCAACCACATTCAATAGACTCCTGTGAACCTGGGTGGAGACCTGGTTGGCCAAAAGTATGGCAAGACCAGGGAACTCCTGGGCTGAGAGGCAGTGGCATGGCTACAGAGGACTAGATCAGAGAGTGAAGGGTCCAGCTGATATGAAGTGAGTGGGGATGCACAAGAACACTCATACTTGCAGAGAGTACCTACTTGACCTGGCTTCAATGTCTGGATGATCAGAACTCGACTAGAAGAAGAAAGCAGAGGGGGAAAAAAGAGTAACCCACTACAATTTGATAAAATTTGCCTATGCTTATGGATGTAGTAGCTCAAAATAGGGAACAAATCTTTACAGCGAGGATCACTCCCACCCCCTCGGTAAACAGGGTTGACAGGGTTGGGCAATTTAGACATTGCCTACCCAAAATGGGGGACTACAAAGGAAAGAAGTGACTGGCTTACAAGCTTTCAAAACTGAGGCTAGTTCCAAATAGAGCAGGGAAAGGTAGAATCTCCATTGAATGGTTGCCAATCTGCAGGGACAGGGCTAAAGAAAGGAGATGGGCATAAGACTCTTGTGGTACAATAGTGAATAATTGTTACAAGGACTGTCTGTGAGGGTTGGAAATGTAAAGGTAGATATTTTGTAGCAAAAAGAGGAGACTGCCTGATTTTGCAGGCCAGGAGTAGAGGTCCCTGGGACCATCAAGTAAGAAAAGCGGAGTGCAGGACCCTAGCCAGAGAAGCAGTGACGCCCGAAATGGAGACAGAGATGATGATGATGTGGACAGATGGAGCAGCTGGGGACACTGGAGTAAGGGAGGGGGAGGAGCTGAGTGCTGACAGCCGTGGGGGAAGGTCTATGGGGTGTACCCTTTGGTTGTTTGATGATGCATGGAGGGGATTGTAAACATTGCAATGAGATGAAATACGAAAGGATGAATGTAAGACT
>NW_006408685.1:4168746-4170138 GCF_000296735.1 Chrysochloris asiatica | reverse complement strand
TACTACCCAGTCGCTTTTCAGCAGGGTGTTATTCAGTTTCCATGTATTTGACTTGATTTCCTTGGTCTTCCTATTGTTGATTTCTAATTTGATAGTGTTGTGGTCTGAGAAGATGCTTTGTCGTATTTTGACATTTGTAAATTTATGTAGATTTGTTTTGTGGCCTAAAACATGGTCTATTCTGGAGAATGTTCTATATGCACTTGAAAAGAATGTGTATTGTGTAGTTGTTGGGTTGAATGCTCTGTACACATCTATGAGGTCCAGTTGGCTGTTGTTTAGTTCTTTTTTGTCTTTGTCAAGTTTCTTTCTGGTTGTTCTATCCATTTTTGAAAGTTGTGCATTAAAATCACCCATAATTATTGTAGATTCACCTATTTCTTTCTTCAAATCTATTAGAGTTTGTTTTATATATTTTGGAGCTCTTTCATTGGGAGCATAGATATTTATTATGGTTATGTCATCTTGTTCAATTGTCCCTTTAATCATGAGATAATGTCCATCTTTATCTATTATGCTGTTTTTTGCCTTAAAGTTCATTTTATCAGAGATTAGTACTGCCACTCCTCTTCGCTTTTTGTTGCAATTAGCTTGGTATATATTTTTTCAATCCTTTGACCTTTAATCTGTTTTTGTCTCTAAGTGTGAGATGTGTCTCTTGCAGACAGCATATTGAAGGATCTTGTTTTCTTATCCATTCTGCCACCCTCCGTCGCTTAACAGGTGCATTTAATCCATTTACGTTTAGTGTAATTATCGATATGTATTGATTAATTACTGCCATTGTTTTTGTTTTTTTTTTGTGGTGTTGCTGCTTCTTTGTTCTGTTTGTCTTTCTTTGTTGAATTCATGATTTTTGTGTTCTTTCTTGTGAGTTTCCTCATAGATTTAATGTTTTCATATTCTTCTTGGATTTTCATTCTCTTGGTATGTTGGTAAGTGTTAATTTTCTTTGAAGTTACGTTATAGTCCATTAACTTTTCTTTCCATTTAGTGTAGTCTATTTTATCCTGTAATCGACCTGACCTTCTCACTACCTGGATCTCTTTTCCAATGTGTTTACCATCTTTTACATTGTACTTGTTTTGATCATAGACTGACCTCCCAGAGTCTCTGAGTTTTTTCTTATAGTTTTGTTTGTTAACAACTCTTCTTTCGTTGACTTAATTCAGGGTGGTGCTGCCACGTATATCCGTCTCTGGTTGTTGTCTGTTCTTGTTGGTTCTCAGTCCACAAAACTCCCTTTAGGATGTTTTGTAGTGCAGGTTTGGCTTTGGTAAAATCCCATAGCTTCTGTTTATCTTGTAATGTTTTGATTACACCATCATATTTGATAGCTTTTTTGGATAAAGGATTCTTGGTTGGCAATTTTTTTTTTTTCTTTCAGGGTTT
>NW_006408685.1:4165123-4168646 GCF_000296735.1 Chrysochloris asiatica | reverse complement strand
CTTCTGTTTTCTCTGGTTGCTTTCAGAAGCATCTCCTTATCTTTGAGTTTGGAGAGCTTGACTATCATATGTCTTGGTGATTTTCTTTTGGGGTCTACCCTTCCTGGGGTTCGTTGAGCTTTCTGTATGTTTATCTTTTCGCTTTTCAGGATGTTAGAGAAAATTTCTTCCAGTAGTTCTTCGACTACTTCCTCTGTGGACTTGTGGGATTCTTCTTGTTCTGGAATGCCGATAATTCTTAAGTTATTACTCTTCATGTTGTCCAACATGAATCTTAGACCTTCCTCTGAATTTTTTATCCTTTTTTTGTGTGTTTGTTCTTCTATCTTAGTGGTATTGAGAGGCTTGTCTTCCAGCTCACTGATTCTACCTTCCATCTCATCTAGTCTACTCCTCTCCCCTTTCAGGGTGTTTTCCATTTCTGTTATTTTGTTATTGATCGTTTAGACCTCTTTCTGTAGGTTTTGAATTGTTTCCAATGCTGTATCTATCTTACTTGATTGCTCCTGTAGCACTTTCTTGACTTCTTCCTTATTTTTCTCAACTCCATTGTAAAGTGTTTTGAAACATTTTATAATCGTTTTCTGAATTCTTTCTCAGGCATTTCCAAGGCCTGACCTTCTTCCAGAATGGAGTCCAGGTCTATTTCTAGGTCATTTGTCTCAGATATTTTGTTTTTTTTCTGGACATGTGCTGATATGGTCATCTGCTTTTGCTTCCTGGACATGTTTAATGTTTATCTGTGGCACTAATACTTAATTGAGTATGTGTTTTGGTAATTTTTCATGCTTTCTGGTTGCTTCCAGGAATATGTGGTCAGGATGGGGGCTTCTCTTTTCACTCTTCTTATTGTTTAACTCAGAATAACTTTCAGAGGTTTTGCCTCTTTCCCTGGTATATAGCAGCTGGTATTGTTTCTTGCCTGGGTTTTGGTGTTTTATAAAGTGTGATTGTAGCTTGGCTATTTGGCAGCAGTTGCTGACTCTTCTTGTGTAATATGGGGAGACAAAGAGTCCCCCAAAAGCAGAAGGGAGGCTATGTAACAGCTAAACAACACCAATCGGGTAAAAAAACAAAAACAAGATCAAAAATAAAAACAAAAACAAAATGAGAGAAAGAGAAAAAAGAAAAAAAAAAACAGAAGAAAACAATGCAGCACCAACAAAAACAAGACTGAATACAGCAGTTTCTAATCACAAAAAAAGAAGAGAATGGCAAGAAGAAAAAGAGGGGAGAGGAAAAAAAATCTGTTGCTTAATATAAGTATGTGTTTAATGTCCTATGTTTCTGGCTCCCTGAGAGATTTTGCCTTTAAACTCTCTTTCAGACACTTCTGCCCTCCTCTCCTTGTTGTTGTTAACTGCCGTCGAGTCAATTCTGACCCATAGCGACCCTGTATAGGGTTTCTGAGGAGAAGCTGGTGAGCTTGAACCACCGACCTTGTAGTTCAAAAGCATTTGCAGTCTGGCACATTTACCCTCAGTGCCACACTAGGACTCCTCTCCTACCTGTGATAAAAACAGGCCAAAAGGGAGGCAGCACAGTGTCACAGCACAGCTTGGGCTGAGTGTCTATGCGGATTCCTGGTAGAAGAAACCACCAGCGGTGAGGGTGGGGGGTGGTCATTGGGCTCAGGCTCTTCCTCTATTCACCAGAATGGAGGTGGGCAAACTGTGAGCACATCATTTACCCGATACCATAGAAAAATAAATAAATAAATAAAACCAAAACAACACAAAACTGACAAAGTATATTGTGCACCTTTTATCCCAAGGTTCCCGCGGCATTTTTCCATGGTGTCTCTGCAGCCCCTATTTAGTCCTGCCTCTTGGTCTCGCCCAGGATGTGGGCTCAGGCCTATGAGCATGGCCCAGCAGATTCAAAAGTACGTGATTTTTTACTTCAGCTCCAAACTCCACAAGCTATAAGCCTTCAAACCTTTAAAATATTACTATCTCTGTGGGTCCGAGTTTTGGAGCTCTGCCCTGACTCTATTTTGCCTGGTATTCTGTGTTATTGCTGATGGCATCCTTCACTACACCTCCACCTTAGCCACCATCAAGCCCCACCTCCGCAAGGTCTTTTGAAGCAGATTTGTCTAATGCAATAATGGCTTTTGATTTCTTGGCTGCTACTTCCATGAGTGTTAAGTGGATCCAAGCAAAATGAAGTCTATGAAAACTTCCATCTTTTTTCCGTTTATCATGATGTTACTTACTGGTCCAATTATGAGGATTTTTGTTTTCTTCACATTGAGGTGCAATCCATACTGAAGGCTGTAGTCTTTGATCTTCATCAGTAAGTATTTTAAGTCCTCTTCACTTTTAGCTAGCAAGATTGTGTCAGCTTCATGTTTCAGAGTGTTAATGACTCTTCCTCCAATCCTGAGACCATGTTCTTCTTCATATCATCTAGGATCTCAGATTATTTGCTTAGTATACAGATTGAATAAGTATGGTGAAAGGACACAAGCCTGGCACATACCTTTCCTGATTTTGAACCATGTAGTAGCCTCTTGTTCTGTTCTAATGATTGCCTCTTGGTCTATGTACAGGTTCTTCATGAGCACAATGAAGTGTTCTGAAATTCCTATTCTTCCCAATGTTAGCCATAGTTTGTTTATTCCACACAGCCGGATACATTTGCACTTGTAAATATTTTTCTGGTATTCTCTGCTTTCATCCAAAATCTATGTGGCATCAACAATGATATCTTTAGTGCCACACCCTCTTCTGAATCTGGAAAATTTCTGGCAGTCTCCTGTTTATGTACTGATGCAACTTTTTTGAGGTATCCTCAGCAAACTTTGGCTTGCATGTGATACTAATGATATTGTTTGATGATTTCCACTTTCTTTTGGGTCACCTTTCTTTGGAATAAGCAAAAATATAGATCTCATCCTTGTCATCCAAATTTCTTGGCACAAACAATGAGCTCCTCCAGAGCTATATCAGTTTGTGAAAATATTTCAATGCAAGTCGTTTAATCCCTTGAATAGTATCACTATTTTATGGAGTGGCACAAGATTATGTTTTGGACCTTATGGCATATGAAATGTGAGTGAATTTTATGTTTGAATACATTTTACTGTAACCCTAAATCTCCTATGCTGCTATTGTCTTGGGCTTTCCCTGTTGTTGTTACATGCCATTGGGTCGAGTTGGTTCTGACTCACAGAGACCCTGTATAGGGTTTCTGAGGAGTGGCCAGAGGGTTTGAACCACTGACCTTATGTTTTATAGCCCAGTGATTATTCTACAGCATCACACCAGGAGTTAACTTTTCCCTAGAAGTGCTAAAAGGCTTCATTTATTTTTATGGGATGTGCAAAGAAACTATGATTTATAATAGACGAAGGGAGCCATCTAGTGGGTCATGAGGTACAGTAGTTTTTCTTGGAAGAAATAATACCCACAGAAACCACTGCCATTGAGTTAATTATAACTCAAAGTAACCCTATTTGTTGTTGTTGTTATGTGCCGTGGAGTAGGTTCCAACTCGTAGCAACCCTGTACAGGGTTTC
>NW_006408685.1:4154093-4162532 GCF_000296735.1 Chrysochloris asiatica | reverse complement strand
GATGAATGCAACACCATTCCTTTTCAATTTGTCATTCCCTGCATAGTAAACCATGTGGTTGTCAGATTCAAAATGGCCAATACCAGTCCATTTCAGCTATAGGACAGAGTATAAATGCTACTTTTGGTTTCTGAGACTAAATCTTTATGGTAGCAGGCAGCTTCATCTTTCTCCCATGGAGATCCTGGTGGCTTTGACCTGCCTTATAATTAGTACCCCAATGTTTAACCTGCAGTGTCACTAGGGCTCCTAAAGAAACAATAATAAAACATAAATCGCTCTTGCTCATGACCAAAAGGATTACTGCAAAGAGGCAAAAATTGCAGTGATTTTCACCTCAGGGGACATCATTGATACCCCAAGATGGGCAGAAGTCAATCTATACCAGAACAATTTCCCTTGGGTTGCATATTGACTAACTGGGAAAGATATAGCTATGAGCCCATGAAGAAGAAAAAGATGATCTTTTTATGTAACAATGTCTGGCCACAATACGAGTAAAGATACCAAGAGAAGTGACTAGTTAGTAAGACTTTGAACTACAACACTACTTTTCAGTTACAATTACTGTGTAAGAGGGCCCACAAGTGGGATGAAATACCATAATTGCAAGCTGTTATATCATAATTTCATAACCTTAACCTTCTCAGCATACTCAGAAAGTTGTTTTACAGAAAGCTCCTATTAATGGACTTAACAAGGTGCTGCCAAGCTCTACTCCTGAGGATCCTCTAGTCAACCAGTCCTAGCCCATGGTTACACTCTCTGCCCCATATAAGAGGGAAGCAGAGGATGCTGCCGGACCAATGGTAGGGGTACCAATGATGCCAATAACCAGATAAGCTGAGGCAGGCTCAGCCCTAGACACCACCATGGCTTCAACAGGTATGGTCTCACTACCTCACACCAGACATGGATCTACTTTTGGGATGGGAGCCACAGGAACCCACATAGAGCAATTCCATTATGGGAAGTATAACAGAATTTGATGAGAAGGTCAGGCCTAGGGAAATTTTGTTTATGCATACACCTTTCTCTACTTTAGAGTTATACAACTAGAAAAGCAATCTCCCTTCATACCATAATGAACCCTTCAAAATGGAGGACTATTTGCTTGCATTTCTGCTATCCATTGCCTTAATTGGACAAATATTCAAGCCTTATTAAATACACTCCTCACTTTTTAATAAAGTTGCTTTGTCTAAGAACAGGCTAAAATGGAAGCAAACCACCTCCATCGACTGAAACCAAATGATGAATTCAAGCATCCTGAGACAGATGCTATCCCTTACCAGGACCTGACCTTGGACACTAACCAAGTCAGAAGTCTCTTGATACTCCAGTTGTTCTGGGACTGCATACTCATGGAATTAGGTGCTCTAAAATCCAAATGTTTACCAAAAATTCAAGAAATTATTCAGGAGAAAGAAGAAAGCCCCGCATCCTTCCTTGAGAAGGTCATGGAAGGGTACTGTCGGTACACTGACATTGTTCTTCTTGTTGTTATGTGCCGTGGAGTTGGTTCCAACTCATAGCAACCCTGTACAGGGTTTCTGAGGCTATAAATCTTTATGAGAGCAGAAAGCCTCATCTTTCTCTCGCGGAACAGCTGGTAGTTTTGAACTGCTGTCCCTGAGGTTAGCAGCCCAATTCATAACCACTACACTACCAGCGTAGTGGTTACGAATCGGGCTGCGAACCTTAAGGTCAGCGGTTCGAAACTACCAGCTGCTCCGTGGGAGAAAGATGAGGCTTTCTACTCCCGTAAAGATTTACACCCTCGGAAACCCTGTACAGGGTCGCTATGGGTCGGACCCGACTCAACGGCACTTAACAACAACAACAACACACTACCAGAGGTCCTTACATAGACCCTAAATATCCCAGCAACTCATGGTTGCTGATTGATCAGGATGACATTCACTCCTCAAAACGCCCCTAATATTTACAGAAAATTACAAAAATCAAAAGGTAGTTTAGGCATGTCAGTAGCACAATTCACTTAAAATTGCCTTTAAGGTGTTCAACAACTATAAGTGGGTGTTTGTTGTTGTTGGTGTTAAGTGCTGTCGAGTCGGATCCAACTCATAACAACCCTGTAAGGGTTTCCGAGGTACAGCTAATGGGTTTGAACTGCCAACCTTGTGGTTAGCAGTCCAGTGTTTATCCTACAGCCCACCAGGTAGAACAGGAAAAAAAAAGGAAACAGAAGGTGGCACTGTTGACCACTGTTATAGCCCTGACACCAGAAAGCAAATGTGGTTGGACACCTCAACAAGATTGAGAATAGAGAAAGCTGGAGATATAGTGCCAAACTAGATGAAGACCAAGGTGCCCTTTGTCAAAAAGTGGGGAGGGGGGAGTAGTCATTAAAAATATGAGTGGCCAAAAGGAAAGAAAAATAGAAAGTCCAATGGTGCACAATTATAGGCCTACCTAGATGTTGGGTCTGACAGCAAGTCAGACAGAAGCCTGAACTGATGAGGTCCAGAGGCTCTGAGTCAGCCTATGAAAATCCCCCACCCACAACGAGTCCCTGATTACCTTAAAAGTGGGAAGACACCTTATCGATTACATTTTAGACATAGGGACCACCTTCTCTGTGCTTAGCATAACAGTTGCACCCTTTTTGCTCTACATTGTTCTTATTACTGTGGTCTCTGAGAAGACAGGGAGCAAACATTTCCTCAAGTCATTGAATGGTTAAGTGGAAAAAAACTCCCTGTATCATGAATTCCATATATTCCTAAATGGCCTATCCCACTATTGAGAAGATACTTGTTGTCAAAAGTAAATACTAGAGTCATTTTCAGACCATCCTACATCTTGGTACAAAGCTCCCCATAGAATACCTGTATCTTCCACACAGTACTGATGTCTCTGAGAGAACAAGGGGGACAATTCCCTGATGAAATAAAAAATGGCATAAACCCCAAGGCTTGGGCTACCCACCACCCCAGATGAGCACATTTAATTGTTCCAGTAATCATCAAATTAAAAATAGGAGTAGCTGTTGTCAGCCAAAACCCTTTAAGAAAGAAGCAGTATATCATGACTAATTGCGATTTTCACAGCTGTAAAGTTAGAAGTTTTGTAACATAAAGCGGGGAGTAGTTAATCTTACATTCCAGGAACAGAGGACCCTAGGACCATCAAGGGAGAAGACCATGAGCAGAATGTGGAACCCTATCCAGAGAAGCTGTGACATCAGAGATGAAGGCAGAGATGATGACATGGAGAGACAGAGGAGCTGTGGACTCTAGACTCATGGAAAGAGAAAGGCTGTGTGCTGGTGGCCAGCAGGCAAACTTGCAGAATGTGCCCTTTAGTTATTTAAATGATTATATATTCCTGCGTGTTTCTATCTACATCAGAAAAAAAAAACATAGGGAATAGAAGTAAATACTGTTTAATGATGATACATGAAGGGGATTGTAACCATTGCAATGAAACAAAATATGATAGGATGAGTGTAAAACAAATGTTCTCATTCAGTAAGGGTTGTACCTCAATGTAAAGAAAGTCAAAATCCTTACCACTGGACTAATAAATAATAGCATAATAAATGGAGAAAAAGATTTTTAAAAAAACAACAATGTTCTCCCATGTAAACTATCACTCAAGTCACACATACACACACACAAAAGTCTCTGTAACTGAAATTCTTTGAAATACTGGGGGGGGGGGGCGGGGCAGAAAGACAAATATAAAGGTATTTGGAAGAGAACATTTCCCTTTAAATACAATTATAATGTGATAGCAATTCATTACCATAAACAAATATTAGCTCTGGTTCTCGTTTTGTCAGGAATAAAGCTCAGCTGATATCTTCATAATTGTTTTTCTAATAAAGCCAGCCAAGCATGAAAAAAAAAAGAAGAAAGAAGCAATAACTGGAGTGGCCTCCTGCAGTCACAATTACTGGAGGTGGAATCACTGCACTCCTGCCAGAATCTCTACCATACCCCTAGCCTGCCTGTAGTAAAACCAGGGAACAAAGAATATTGGTTTATGCAAGGCCTCTGGAAAATAAACCAAATTGTAGAATACATCCACCCAATAATCTGCAATCCTTACAACCTCCTGACCATGCTGCCTAATGCAGACAAGTGGTTCTTGGTAAATAGACTTAAAAATTACATTATTATTATTTGTATTCCAGAGTCTCAATAGCTTTTTGATTTTGTATAAACAGAACCAAGAACAGGGGCCAAGGCCCATTTACCCCAAGAAGTGTTCCCTAGATGTTTAAAAACTCTTCACAATTTTTTGGAGAAATTTTAGCACAAGATTTACAAAAACTGATCTCATTACAAAGCCACTACATGAGGCTTTAACAGTATGATGAAAAGTGCCCTTTAATATGGACCCCAGAATGCCAATAGGCCTTCAGAAAAAAATATAGTACAAGCTAATGACTGCCCCAGTGTTAAGACTACCGAACTTACAAAAACCCTTTGACTTGTTTATCCATGAAAGACAAAATTGGCTTTTAGATTCCTAACCCAGCCATTGGGGCCAGCCAGCAGACCAGTGGCATATTTCTCTAAACAACTTGACCACACTGGTACTATTAAAGACTGATCATCTTGTCTCCAGGCAGTGGTCGTCACTTGGGAGTATCTACAAGAAGCAGAAAAGTTCACTGTTGACCAGAGCATAACAGTGCATACTTCCCAGATGTTGTTGCCGTTGCTCAAGGAAAAGGAAGGATTTTGGCTCATAGCCAGCTGAATAGCAATATATCAAGCCATTTTACTAGACAATCCTAATGCCAGGTTCCAGGCAGTCACATCTTTAAACTGCACTACCCTCCTAAACCCACCACGTGTCTGTAAATTATCACATTCTGATGGCTTGTATGTTGCTATGATGCCACCAGTACTTTAAATACCAGCAGGGTCATCCATGTTCAACTGGTTTTAGTAGAAATTCCAGGCTGAAACAAACTAGAAGGAGAGGCAGACCACTCCTTAATAGTTAATCACTGAAAACATTATAAACAGAAGCAGAACACTGTCTGATATAGTGCCAGAAGATGAGACCCTCAGGTTGGAAGGCACTCAAAATACCACTGAGGAAGAGCTGCCTCCTAAAAGTAGTTGTTGTTAAGTGCCGTTGAGTCAGTTCTGACTTATAGAGACCCTGTATAGGGATTCCAAGAAGGGCTGGTGAGTTTGAACTGCTGATCTTGCAGTTCAAACCAACCTTGCAGTCCACTGTTTATCCTACAGTGCTATACCAGTTGACCACAATGACGTGAATGAAACAAAGCTATTGGGACCTTCATTTGCTGATGAGGTACAACTCAATATAAAAAGAAACAGCTACAAGCATCCATTAATAATCAGAACATGGAATGCACAAAGTATGAATCTAAGAAAATTGGAAGTCATCAAAAATGAAATGGAATGCATAAAGATCAATATCCTAAGTATTAGTGAGCAGAAATGGACTGGCATTGGCCATGTTGAATTGAACAATCATGTTTTACTATGGCGAAAAAACCAAGTTGAAGAGAAATGATGTCACATTCATCATCAAAAAGAACATTTCAAGATTTATCTAGAAGTACAGTGCTATCTAAGGAGCTCTGGTAACGTAGTGGTTACGAATCGGGCTGTGAACCTTAAGGTCAGCGGTTCGAAACTACCAGCCGCTCCGCGGGAGAAAGATGAGGCTTTCTACTCCCGTAAAGATTTACACCCTCGGAAACCCTGTACAGGGTCGCTATGGGTCGGAACCGACTCGATGGCACTTAACAACAACAACAACACAATGCTATCTGTGATAGAATAATATCCATACACTTACGAGCAAGACCAGTTAATACCACTATTATTCATATTTGCATACCAACCACTAAAGCCAATGATGATTCAATTGAAGAATTCTACCAACTTCTTCAGTTTGAAATTGATCAAACATACAATCAAGATGCATTGATAGTTACTGTGCTGTGGATTTTTTCCCATTTACTCTTTTGGTGAAGTCTTTTGATGCACATAAGTTTCTAACTTTTAGAATGTCTCAATCATTTATTTTGTCTTCTTTTGTTTGTGTAATTTTTGCAATGTTTGGTAATCTGTGTGTGCCCTGTATTAGAACCCTTAAATTTGCCCCTATTTTTTCATTGATGACCTTTATAATTCTAGGATTCATATTTAGGTCTTTAACCCATGAGTTGGTGTCGGGGTCCAGTCTTGACAGGGGGTGGGCTTCACAAAGATGAGATGTCTGGAAGGCGGGAGAAAAAGATTAAAGACAAAAGACACAGACACACATATTTGATGCAAGCTGACAGACAGAATAGTCCTGCTGCCGAGAATGCATGCAGAACTAACTCTACCTCAGTCTTTTATTTTCACATAGAAGGAAGTAAAAAGGATGGGTGTTCATTACAGGAAAATGTGGTTATTCATTTAAGACAAGTTTTAGTGATTCACAAAAATTTTTAAGATATTTTGAGAACATCATGAGTTCTGTGCTAATCTAAGATCATTATCATGTAAAAATTTAATCAAGCCATTACATTTTATACATTGACCTCTAGGTCCTCATGACCCAGGGAAGCTACGTGCAGTTTACTTCAGGCACATGGTCTAATCACAGGTGGGTGAGGTGGGCAATTTAGGAAAATTCAATTGAAAAGTTAAATCAGGCCTTTTCCCAAGAATTTTAATTATCTTTAAACATGTTGCAAGCAAAGGGTACATATTTTTGTTTTTAGGCAGGGTTACAAAGGTTACAAGTAACTAATCTGGGGGAGGCCAAGGACAAAGCTCAACCTTCCCAGGAATGTAAGATCTTTTTCTCTATATTCCTTTATCCTGTTCCGGGTTCCACATCTAGATACTACAACACTCATTACTATTACATTTCTGTATTTCTTCCAGAGGGAGGAGAGCGTTTGAGTCAAACTGATTATACCCAGGGGCAGCTTGAAGGGGCTGCCATTAATGTTCTTCATACAAGTTTTTCTATAGTCTACTATTTTATTTTATTCAAACGCCTTGGGCAGGTTTCCTCCTGAATTATTTTATCTAATTTTTAGTACTCTTGTTCTTGTTCCTTCTGAGTCATATTAGGAAGCTTTACTGACTCAGTTCTAGGGGGAAGTTCAGTTTTGTAAATGGATATCAAAAGCTCTTATTTTTAGTTAATTTCAAACGTGACTAAATAATTTGATTAAAAACAGTTTTGACATACTTGCCAGGTGGCCAGAACTTGCCCCCCCAGAAAGATTTTGTTCCCAATACCTCACATATTGCCAATACCTTCAAAGCAGTGACATTTACAATAGTGCCATTAAAAGAATCATTCTTTTCATCATAAGAGACCATTTTCCCAGAAGCTACAATTATCGGAGTTAAGAGCATAAAGGACAAGTACAGAATACACAAAAGTACAATCAGAAAGAATTACACAGAAGTGGCTGGTCAGTGAGTTCGCCAAAGGCCATGAACCCAGGACTTCAGGGGGTCACTTACTTGGCCCTCAGGGTCCATGGCTTGCAATTCTGAGTAGGACCTCAGAATTGGATTTTCGGTCACAGGGCCACAACTTCTCAGTGCTTGCGTATGCTGTCACCAGCAAGTTGGTTTTTGTATATGGCGTGAGATAAAGGTATTATTTCAATGTTTTGCATATCAATTTCCAGTTCTGCCAGTGCCAACTGTTGAGGAGATTTTGTCTTCCCCATTCAATGTACTTTGGCCCTTTATCAAAGATCAATTGGCTGTATGTGGATGAGTTCATTTCTGGATTCTCTATTCTGTTCCATTGATCTATGTATCTTTCATTGTACCAGTATCAGGCTTTTTTGACCACTGTAGCCATGTAGCAAAGTTTGAAATCAGGGAGTGAGAGGCTTCCAACTTTGTTCTTCTTCTTAAACAGTTCTTTGATTATCCTGGGTCTCTTTCCTTTCCATATAAAGTTTGTAATTGTTTTTTTCATCTCTGTAAAGAATACTGTTGGCATCTGGAATGAGATTACATTATATGTGTAGATTGCTTTTGGTAGTATTGACATTTTCACAGTGTTAAGTCTTCCTATCCAGGAGCATTGTATATTCTCCCATTTTTGCAAGTCTCTTTTGTAGTTTTCTTTGTATAGTTCCTTTGCTTCTCTGGTTACATTTATTCCTCAATATTTTGTCTTTTGGGTTACTGTTGTAATGGTGTTGCTTTCCTAATTTCGTTTTCAGTGTTATCATTATTAGTATAGAAGAATCTAACTGATTTTTGTATGTTGATCTTATACCCTGCCATATTGCTGAATCTTCCAATGAGTTCCAGTAGTTTTTTCTGAGTGGGGTTTTCTAAGTATAGAATCATGTTATCAGGTGCCATCGAGTCGGAACCGACTCATAGCGACCCCTTGCACAGCAGAACGAAACAATGTTCGATCCTGGGCCAACCTCACTACCGCTGCCAC
>NW_006408685.1:4134048-4152418 GCF_000296735.1 Chrysochloris asiatica | reverse complement strand
GGAGTGGTGATAAAGGGCATCCTTGTCTTGTTCCTGTTCACAAAAGGAAACCTTTCCATTTCTCTCCATTGACAGTGATGTTAGCTGTTGGTTTTGTATATATGCTCGTAATTATGTTGAGGAATTTCCCTTTGGTTTCTACTTTGCTGAGTGCTTTTATCAGTAATGGATGTTGGATTTTGTCAAATGCCTTTTCTGCATCAATTGATATAATCATGTAGTTCTTTTCCTTTTTCTTATTTATATGGTGGATTACATTGATTGTTTTTCTAATGTTAAACCATCCTTGCATCCCTGATATGAATCCCTCTTGGTCACTATGTATCATTTTTTAAATGTGTTGTTGAATTCTGTTGGCTAGGATTTTGTTAGGAATTTTTGCATCTATGTTCATGAGGGATATTGATCTATAATCTTCTTTTTAGTGATGTCCTTCCCTGGTTTTGGTATGAAGGTTATGCTTGCTTCATACAATATAGTAGTAAATTTCCATCATCTTCTACATTCTGGAATAATTTGAGTCGAATTGGTGACAGCTCATCCCTGAATGTTCAGTAAAACTCACCAGTGAAGCTATCTGGACCTGGACTTTTTTTGACTGGGAGTTTTTTGATGACCTGATTAATTTCTTCCTTTGTTATAGGTGTGTTCAAGTTTTCTGTTTTACTCTGTGTGAGTTTGGGTGGGTTGTGCTTTTCTAAAAATGTATTCATCTCCTCTAGATTTTATAATTTGTTGGAGTACAACTCTTCATAATATTCTGTTATTATCCTTTTTATTTACATTGATTCTGTTGTGACATCACCCATATGGTTTCTCATGCGTGTTATTTGTGTCTTCTCCACCTTTTCTTTTGTTAGATTTGCCAATGGTTTATTGATATTCTTAATTCTTTCAAAGAAGCATCTTCTTGTCCTATTGATTCGTTCTATAGTTTTTCTGTTTTCTATCTCATTTATATTTGTTCTAATCTTTATTATTTCCTTTCTTCTGTTGACTATAGGTTTACTTTGCTGATCTGTTTCTAGTTGTTGGAGTTGTTGTGTTAATGTGTTTGTATATAGGATTTTATGATTTAGTTGGAATTATTATCAGGGCTAATGGTGATTGTCACATCTGTAAATGTAGAAGAGATGTAACTAGATGTGGGAAGCAGTTAATCTGTCATTTCAGGAACAGAGGACCCTAAGACCATTAAGAGGGCCATAACCAAAAAAGCAGTGACAACTAAGATGGTGGAAAAGGCAATGGCATAGAGAGATATAGCAACTGAGGACTATAAGTCCATGGACTGAGAAAGGCAGTGTCCCTGTGGACAGGAGGCTGGCTTGCAAAATGTGCCTATTGGACACGTAGTGGTTTCGAATTGGGCTGTGAACCTCAGGGACAGCAGTTCGAAACTACCAGCTGTTCCACAGGAGAAAGATGAGGCTTTCTGCTCTTGTAAAGATTTACAGCCTCAGAAACCCTGTACAGGGTTGCTATGAGTAGGAACCGACTACACAGAGGTAAATAATTTTAGCAAATGGTGTATGGAGGGAATTGTAATCATTGCAGTGATTTGTTGAATGTAAAACTGATTATCTGACTTTCACTTAATTCACAATAAAAGCTTTAAAACACAAACAAGGCCTGAGGTCAACTGTGGAACAGACCAATTATCATATGCAAATTCAGGCTGAAGCTGAAAAAAATTAAAACAAGTCCATGAGAACCAAATATAATCTTGAATATAGCCTATCTAAATTTAGAGATCATCTCAAGAACAGATTTGGTAATTAGACACGAACTATCAAACACCAGAAGAGTTGTGGGATGAATCAAGATCATCGTCCATGAGGAAAGCAAAAGTTCATTTAAACTACGGAGAATAAAGAAAAGACCAAAATGGATGTCAGCAAAGATTCTGAAGCTTGCTCTTGAGTCTAGAAAAGCTAAAGCAGCTGGAAAAAATGATGAAGCAGAAGAGATGCACAGAAAGTTACAAGGGGCAGATCAAGAAGAAAAAGTAAGCTATTATAATGAAATGTATGAAGAACTGGAATTAGAAAAACAAAAGTGAAAAATATGCTAAAAATTTGCCAAGGTGAAAAAACTGATGAAAAATTTAAGCCTTGGGTTTCAATATTGAAGGTTACTATGGACAAAATATTGAATGATTCAGGAAGCATCAAAAGAAGGTGGAAGGAATATACAAGGCTACTTTACCAAAAAGAATTGGTTGGTGCTCAAACATTTCAAGAGAATCTGATCAATAACTGATGGATTTGAAAGTCTAGGCTGCACTAAAAGCATTGGCAAAATACAAGTCTCCAGAAAATGACAGAATACAATTTGAATTGTTTCAATAAACTGATGCAGCACTGGAGGTGCTCACTTATATATGCCAAGAAATTTGGAAAACAGCTGCCTGGCCAATGGATTGGAAGAGATACATATTTGTGCCCATTCCTAAGAAAGGTGACCCAACAGAATGTGAAAACCATGGGAAAATATCATTGATATCACAAGCATGTAAAATTTTGCAAAATATATTTTAAAAATTGGATGAACACACTCAACATTTTTCAAGTTGAAAAAACTGAAGAAAAAATGCCAGCCTTGACTTACTATATTGAAGGATTTTATGGACAAAATATTTAATGATGCAGAATGCATCAAAATAAGATGGAAGGAATACAGAGTGACTCTGCAAAAAGGAAATGGTCTATGTTCAACCATTTTAAGAGATAGCATATGATCAAGAGCCAATGGTACTGAAGGAAGAAGTCCAAAGTTCACTGAAGGCAATGGAAAATAGCAAGACTCCAGGAATTGATGGAATACAAATAGCAATCTTTCGACAAGCTGATGCAGCATTAGAGGCACTCACTCATCCACACCAAGAAATTTGTTAGCCAGCTACCTGGTCAACTGATTGGAAGAGACCCATATTCGTACCCATTCCAAAAAGTGTTGATCCAACAGAATACAGCAATTAGATAATATCATTAATATCACATGCAAGTAAAATTTTGCTAAAGATAATTCAAAAGCAGCTGCAACAGTACACTGACAGGGAACTTGCCAGAGGTTCAAACTGGATTTAGATGATGACATGGGATGAGGGATATAATTGTTCATGTCAGATGGATCTTGACTGAAAGAAAAGAACACGAGAAAGATGTTTGTCTGCATTTTTTGACTATGCAAAGGCTTTCAACTCTATGAATCATGGATATGGATAATATTGCAAATAAAGGATGTTCCAGAATGCTTAATTTCATGTATGAGGACCCTGTACATAGACCAAGAGGCAGTCGTTCAAACAGAATGAAAGGATACTGAATGGTTTAAAATCAGAAAAGGTGTATGTCAAGAGTGTATCCTTTCACCATACTTATTCATTCTATATGCTGAGCAAATAATCAGAGAAACTGGATTATATGAAGAAGAATGTGGTATCAGGATTGGAGGAAAATACTTTAACAACCAGTGACACAACGTTGCTTGCTGGATGCAAAGAGGACTTAAAATATTTAATGATGAAGATCAAAGACCACAGCTTTAAGTTTGGATTACACTTCAGTGAAAAGAAAATGAAAATCTCACTATTGGACCAATAAATAACATCACAATAAATGGAAAAAGGATTGAAATTGTTAAAGACTCATTTTGTTTGAATCCACAATCAGCACTCACAGAAGTAGCAGTTGAGAAACCAAATGACTCATTGCATTAGGCAAATATGTTGCATAAGACCGTTTTAAAGCATAAAAGAGCAAAGATGTCATTTTGTGGACTAAGGGTTGCCTGACCCAAGACATGGAATTTTCAATCACCTCATATACATATGAAAGTTGAACAATAATAAGGAAGACCATAGAAGAATCGATGCCTTTTAGTTATGGTGTTGGCAAAGAATATTGAAAGTATCTTGGCCTGCAAGAAGAACAAACAAATCTGTCTTGGATGAAGTACAGCCAGATTGCTCCTTAGAAACTAAGATAGCAAGAATTCCTTTTTTGTTCTTTGGACATGTCTTCAGAAAGGATCATTCCCTGGGAACAGAACTGAGAATCCAGTTGAAACAAGACCTTTACTCACACGATATACAAAAGCCAACTCAACATGGACTAAAAACGTAAATGTGAATCCCAGAACTATAAAGGTCATAATAAAAAAAAATAGGGACAAATTAAGATCTCTAATATAGGGCATGCATAAACCACCAAACATTGCAAGAATTACACAAACAAAAGAAGACAAAGTAGATGATCGGGGCATACTAAAAATTAGAAACTTATGTATATCAAAAGATTTCAACAAAAGAGTAAAAAGGGAACCCACAAAATGGGAAAAAATCTTTTGCAATGGCATATCAGACAAGGGATTAATTTCTAAAATCTATAGAAAACTACATCACTGCTACAGGAAAAAGACAGATAACCCAATTGAAAAATGGGTACAGGACATGAACAGACATTGCACCAACGAAGACAATCAGGCAGCCAACAAACATATGAAGAAATATTCACAATAATTAGCCATTGTTGTCGTTGTTAAGTGCCGTCGAGTCAGTTCCGACCCATATTGACCCTTAACAGGGTTTCCAAATTAGCCATTATAGAGATGTAAATCAAAACAACAATGTAATTTCATTTCACACCAGCAATAACAGCAAAGTTCAAAAAAGCAGAGGCCAACAAATGCTGGTGAGACTGTGGAGTGACTGGGACCCTTCTACGTTGCTGGTGGGACTGTAAAATGGTTTAACCACTCTGGAAAATGATATGGCACTTCCTCAAGAAGTTATAAATAGCAATGATTTATGATCCAGCAATTCCTCTATTTGGTATATATCCACCAGAAATACAAGCCAGAGCACAAGTAGATATATGCACACCAATGTTTATCACAGCACCGTTCACAGTAGCAAAAAGATGAAGACAGCTTAAGTGCCCATCAATGGAAGAATGGATAAACAAACTTTGGTATACACACACCATGGAATATTATGGTACCTTGAAGAATAATATGGAAGCTGCAAGCCACCACATAACATGGATGAGTCTTGAGTACATTGGTGGTGGTGGTTATGTGCCGTGGAGTTGGTTCTGACTCATAGCAACCCTGTATTGGGTTTCCAAGGCTGTAAATCTTTACAGGAGCAGAAAGCCTTATCTTCTGGTAGTTTTGAACTGCTGAACTTCGGGTTAGCAGCCCAACTCGTAACCACTATGCTTCTCAGACATTATACTGAGTGAAATTAGTCAGTCACAAAAGGACTAACATTGCATCAGACCATTACTATAAAAGCTTGAGAAAAGATACTCATACTAAAAGAAAAAGAAAGTAAAATTCTTTGTTGGTTACCAGGAGAGGGAGGGACAGGACAGTAGAGCAGAGGTTGGGAGACAGACACATCACAGTTCACCTGTTGGGGAGGGAAATACACAAGAAGAGGGAGGGAAATGGAAGAACATGGTAGATAAGGGAACACTTAGACTGATTTGCATAGGCTAAATGGGACAGATGTAAATAATGATGTATGCTCAACCTTGGAACAACAGGTCTCTGTGATACAGGGTTCGTGGCATAGTCTGTATGGGCAAAAGAGGGGAAATAATGTTAAGATACTTGACTGTCTTGTGGATATTGGTTTCCCTTGCCTAGAATTGTAAAACATACATTTGAATGAGACAAAAAGGAATATTAGAAAACATGATTACAGAAAGTTTGTAAGCCCGTCTTCGGCCTATAACTGATTGGTACAGCTAAAAGGGGTCTAGAACTTTCCCAGTGAAACAGGCATCTTGAGGAGCCTTTGTAGTGTATAGGACCTAAGGTGGACTCCTGAGCCCCATCCAGAACCTTCTGAGGTGGGACGTTCCTACTTGAAAGGACATGCAGACCATCCCAGAGCAGCTAAAGTAACAGAAGATACTTTCTAAAGAAAGGTCAGCAGTAAAAAACAAAATAAAACCCGGCAGTCTGTTTGGTTATTACAAGAACAAGCAAGCTGTTCACTGGGGAGCCATCAGGACAAACCCCACTCCAACACTAAAACTCAAGGGGAACACATGAGTGGGCATGTAAGCTCAGTGGTGACTGTGTTGGTCTACATGTGAGTGGGAGTTGGGGAAATTCATCAATGAAGATATGGACTGAGTTCAACCACATTCCAGGGACTCCTGTTAATCTTGAGGTGAGAGAGAGAAGAGGAAGCTGGTTGGTTTAAAGTTTGTGGAGACTTGGGAACTCTTGAGACCATGGACCTAGCCAAGGAGGGCTAGAACTGAGAGTGAAATGTCCAGCTGATATGAAGTGGGGGAGATGCACAAGAACACCCAAATTTACAGAGATTGCCCATTTGACCTAGCTTCGATGGCTTTATGACCAGAGCTCAACTAGAGAAAGATAAAGAAATTTGATAAAGGAAACAAGTGTAAATTGCTACAATTTGATGAATTTGACATATATTTATGGGTGTAGTAGCTCAAAATACCAACTGAGAGGGAAGGAGTCTTCACATCAAGTATAATGCCTATTCCCTCTGTACACAAGGTTGATCATCGTCATCGTCATTAAGTGCCGACGAGTCGGTGCCGACCCGTAGTGACCCTATATAGGGTTTCCAAGGAGCAGCTGGTAAGCTGGAACCACCGACCTTGCAATTGAAATGGCTTTGCAGTCAGGCGCATAAACCCACAGCGCTACACCAGGACTCTACACAAGGTTGATAGGAACATGCAAATTAGACATTGGCTACCTGAAATGTGGGAGAGACTATTAATGCATGAAGTGGCTGGCTTACAAGTTTTCAAGAAGGAGCTTAGTTTCAGAGTGTGGGGGGGAAGGTAGAAACTCCATTGAATAGTTCTCATCTTGTCTAGATGGGTCTGGTGAAAGGAGATGGGGATAAGATTCTTTTGATTCAATAGTGAGTTATTGTTGCCATGACTAATTGCGATTGTCACAATGGTAAAAGTAGACGTTTTGTAACATAAAGGGGGGAGTAATTAATCTTGCATTCCAGGAACAGAGAACCCTAGGACCATAGAAAAGGAAGAGCATGAATGGAACATGGCACTCTAACCACAGAATCAGTGACACCAGAGATGGGGTCAGAGGTGATGGCATGGAGAGATAGAGAAGCTGAGTACTCTAGACTCATGGAAAGAGAAACGTTGTATGCTGGACAGGAGGCAGATATCAGAATGTGCCCTTTGGTTGTTTAAATTATTATATATTCCTGAATGTTTTTGTGTACATCAACAAGAATAACAAAAAAACACAGTGGATAGAAGTAAATACTGTTAATGATGATGCATGGGGAGAGGGGCGGGGGAGGAAGATTGCAATAATTGCAACGAAACAAAATGTGATCAGATTAGTGAAAAACTGATGTTGTCCCATGTAAACTATCACTCAATTCACAATAAAAGCTTTTAAAAAGAAATGATCACAGACTTTATATGGAGAGGAAAGAGATCTAAGATAAAAAAAGCACTGTTCAAAAGGAAGAGCAAATTTGGAGGCCTCTCAGTCCCTGATCTCAAAAATTACTATACAGCCACAGTGGCAAAAACAGCCTGGTATTGGCAAATGAAAGATACATAGAATGGAACAGAATTGAGAAAACAGAAGTAAATCCATCCACATACAGTCAGTTAATCTTTGGCAAAGGGTCAAGACACATTAAATGGGGAAGAAGTCGTCTCTTCAACAGATAGTGCTGGCAAAACTGGAAATTGATTTGCAGAAGAATGAAACAAGACACATACCTCATACCATATACAAAAACAAACTCAACATGGATTAAAGACCTAAATGTCAAACCTAGAACTATAAAGACAATCAATGAAAAACTAGGGATAAGTTTAGGGTCTCTAGTATATGGCATACATCTACTACCAAACATTACAAGAAATGCGTAAGCATTAGAAGACAAATAGATGATGAGGCATCCTAAAACTCAGAAACTTATGTGCATCAGAAGATTTCACCAAAAGAGTCAAAAGGGAGCCCAAAGACGGAAAAAAAATTGCAATGACATATCAGACAAGGGATAATATCTAAAATCTATAGAAAACTATAACTCCTCTATATGATAAAGACAAGTAACCCAATTTAAAAATGGGCAGAGGACATGAACAGCACTTCACCAAAGAACACTTCCAGGCAGCCAACAAATATATGATCTTTAGCCACTGTTGTTAAATACCATCGAGTCACTTAACACCACCTTGTATAGCCACCCTGTATAGTGTTTCCAAGGAATGACTCGTGGATTTGAACCACCAACCTATAGTTAGCTGTCCAGTGCTGATCCTACAGTGTTACACCAGGAGAAATGTAAATCAAAAACAATAATAAGCTATCATCTCATACCAAAATTAACAGCGAAGTTAAAGATAAAATAGAAAACAACAAATGTTGACAAGGGTATGGAGGGACTGGGATCTTCTTATATGGCTAGTGGGACTGTAAAATTGTTCAACCACTGTAGAGAATGGCATGGCGATTTCTCAGAAATTTGGAAATAGAAATACTTTATGACCCAGCAATCCCTCTACTTGGTATATATCCACAAGAAATACAAGACAGGATACAAGTAGATATATGCACACTGATGTTCATTCCAGCACTAATCACAATAGCAAAAAGATGAAAACAGCCTAAGTGCCCAACATTGGAAGAATGGATAGATAACAAACTTTGGTACATACACGCAATGGAATACTATGCAACGCTGGAGAATAATAATTAATATTGAACCTGGAGGATACTGTGCTGAGTGAAATTAGTTGACCATAAAAGGAAAAATATTGTATGAGACTATTATTGTAAAGTCTTAAGAAAAGGTTTTTAGACTAAAAGAAATATTCTTTGATGGTTACCAGAGGTGGGAGGGAAGGGAGAGTAGTTTATTGTCTAGAGGATAGAACCATGTTAATTTGGGTAATGGGAGAATGATAAAGACAGGTAAAGACATAGGTGGGTACACAAGGGCTAAAAAGAATATATAGGTAAATAGTGATAGATAGATATATATATAATCTTGAGAAACAATTTTCTGAGGGTGGATACATGGACACATGCTGAATGGGTATGTTGTTGTTAAGTGCCGTCGAGTGGGTTCCAACCCATAGTAACCTTGAACAGGGTTTCTGAGACTGTAAATATTTACGGGAACAGAAAGCCTCATCTTTCTTCTGTGGATCAGCTGGTAGTTTTGAACTGCTGACCTTGAGGTTTGCAGCCTGATTCACAACCACTATGCTACCAGAGCTCCTAGCTGAATGGGTATAGGTGGAATATATATATATATATATATATATATATATATATATATACACACAAGAGTTTGAAAAGGGATATTGGTACATGACTATTTACCTTTCCTGAAAACACAACTATACAGTAAACAAAAAGATGCAAACTAATTAAATATTATAAAACATATGCAAACTAATTAAATATTATAAAACATATTAAGGCAATGAATATCTGAGCCTCATGGCTCAGGACCATAATCTTGTGAGGAGGAAGAAACACCATGATCAACTGGCATAACATAATTCACAAAGAAAATGTTCTACATCCTACTTTATTGAGTAGTGTCTCAGAAATTAAAAGCTCATGAGTGGCCTTCTAAGGTGCAGCTATTGGTCTCTCCATGTACAGGAGAAAGAAGAGTGATGAGAATTGAAGATGCTTGGAATCAATTAGTCCAGTGGGCTAATGGGCCATGTGAACATCAGTTTCCACGACTCTGAGACCATAAGAACTAGATGATGCCCAACTACCACCATCAACCGCTCTGAAATGTATCACATTAGAAGATCTTGGATAGATTGGCAGACTATGTGGAGCAAAACTCAAAATTAGTAAATTAAGACTTGGCTTACTGATAAGAAAGAGACTGGAGGAACCTGAGACTATGGGCCTCAACAACCTTTCAGGTCTGGAAAGGAACTCATCCTCGTGGCCCAAATTTCAGTCGAGCAGTGTGTAAGGGGAATGACACTAGTAAGGTATGCTCATTATGAATGATGGAATGATCATTCATTCAAAATTACTTAAGGGCAAAGGTGATAAGTGGTGGGAAGATGGGTGGAATGGAAATGGGAGTCACAGGGAGAAAACAGGATAACTGTTGTTACATAGAAGGAATTGCAATTATTGAGATGAAACAAAGTGCATTATTTGTTGAACATAAAACTGATTATCTTGTCTGAAAACCTGCACTCAATTAACAATAAAAAGGGTTTTTTTAGAAGAGAGGACATTTGGTAACTTGTTCCATGAAGGGAACTGAAATTATTGAGATGAAACAAAGTGTACTATTTTTTTAATGTAAACCTAATGGTCTTGTCTGTAAACCTTCACTAAATTAACAATAAAAAGTTTTAAAAAAGAGAGAGAGAAGGATGATGATGATAATAATAGCAACTGTAACAACAGCAATCAAAGTAATGTTACCATTTTATTTAGTACTTATAATGTATTAAACACTTTAGTTACATAATCTCATTGTACCTACTCAGTTCCTTCAGGTAGGATCTATCATTGCCATTTTGCACTCAAGAAAACTGAGTTTCAAAAGTTTATCCTAGGTTGTGCACAAGGTGGTAAGTAGCAGAGATATGATTCAATAATAGATTTGTTAGAGGCCAAAAGACCATAATGGTTACCATTTTTTTACATTGTCTTTATTAGTCTATCATATTGTAATAGACATCAGATAATCTCTCCTACCTGGGCAGGACCCTTTATTCCTGCCTTGCCTAATAAGAGATGGCAGATCTGGCCATACAGCCAAACCGTATTTGCACCTTATAAAACCCCAGCATAAAAGGCAACAGCCAACACCAACATACAAGGATGAAGCCATTTTGAAAATTACACTGGGCATACACAGATATCTAACTGACCTTCAGAGATAAAAATAGTGGACAATCATTCTTCCACTTATTTCTCAATATCTATATGCACACCTCCACAGTGATGACTAGAGGGGGGAGGGTCTGAGTGAGTGGACACCCCACCCACCATGGGAGGTTTCTACTGTGCACACACACTGATTTGCACAGCAAAGGCTATTGAACAGTCTGCTATGGTTTTGTTTTTGTTTTTGTGTGTTGGGCTTGTCTATGTTTTTATTTTATTTTGTTTCTGTTTTTGGTCCTTTTGGCCTTAGTTTCTTCCTGGGGGTGGGAGCTTTCTCTCCCTACATTGGGCATAGCAATCGTGGCCATACAGCCAAGCTACAAGCATACCCCATAATATTCCCCTACCAGACAGAAGCCAATACCAGCTGCTAGGCATTACACAGATAGCCAAAAGTTGATAAGACAGCTCACAGTTGAGTAATAAGAGATGTGAAAAGGGAAGCCTATCTCCAGATAACATCCACCAGGAGACACTCCATAAGCTTAAAAACACAGCAACATACATTTATTTAATCATTGAAAACTCATTTAACTATTCAAAATGTCCAAGAAAAAAACGACAAAAGATCTCAGAACATGTCGAGAAACAGAAAAGAGTAACTGAGACAAATGAACTTGAGGCAGACATAGACTTCCCATTAGATGAAGAGCAGGCTTTGGATCTGTCTGAGAAATAATTCAGAAGAGAGATATGGAGACAAATCCAAATGCTGCACAGAGGGGTGGAGGAAAATAAAGAAGAAATCAGTAAAGTGCTACAGGAGCAATCAAACAATATAGCTATAGCACTGGAAATAATTCAAAATCTGCAAAAAGAGGTCAAGATAATTAATATAAAATACCAGAAATGGACAATACACTGAAAAGGCAAAGGTGTAGAATTGAAGAGATGGGTGCCAGAATCAACGAACTGGAAGACAAATTAATAAATACTGCTAAGAGAGAAGAGCAAGGAGAAAAAAGGATTAAAAAAATCTGAAGAGAGTCTAGGATTCATGTAGGATAACATGAAGAGGAATAACTTAAGAATTATTGGCATTCCAGAGCAGGAAGAGTCACAGAAGCACACAGAGGAAATAGTTGAGGAGCATCAGGAAGAAAATTTCCCTAATATCTTGCAGGATGAGAAGATAAGCGTTCAAAAAGCTGAGCAAACCCCAGGAAGGATAGATACCAAAAGAAAATCACCAAGACATCATAATCAAGCTCTCCAAAATCAAAGACAAGGAGAGTATTCTAAAAGCAGCCAGGGAAAAGAGAAGTGTCACTTACAAAGGCAAGCAAATCAGATTAAGCTCTGACTTCTCAGCAGAACCCATACAGGCTAGAAGGCAATGGGTAGACACATATAAAACCCTAAAATAAAAAAATAAAAAAACAAGAACAAAAAACTGCCAACCAAGAATTGTCTACCCAGAAAAACTGTCAATTAAACATGATGGTGCAATCAAAACATTCCAGGATAAACAGAAGCTAAGAGACTTTGTCAAAGCCAACCCAGTGCTTCAAAGCATCCTAAGGGAGTTCTTTGGACTGAAAACCAACAAGAACAGACAACAACCAGAGATTGACAGACATGGAAACATTACCCAGAACTCAGTCGAACAGAACAAAATTACAACAATGAATTCAGAGAACGTGGGAGGTCAATCAAAGATCAAACCAATAACAATGTCAAAGAAGGAGAAAATATAGGAACAGTGATCCAGGTGGTGAGGAGTTCAGATAGATTGCAATATACAATAAACTGTCTTAAATGGAGGGAAAAGTTAGTAGACTATAAAGTAACCTCAAAGAAACTTGGTACTTCTCAACATACCATGAAAATGAAGATCCAAGTAGAACAAGGAAATATTAAAACTAAGAAAAAACAGGCAAGCAACATCATAAAAAAACATGAACTCAGAAGAAGGAGGCATACAAAACAAAGGAACAAACAGCACCACAAAAAACTAAAAAAATGACAGCAATTAATTCATACCTATCAATAATTACACTGAATGTCAATGGATTAAACACACTAGTGAAGAGACAGAGAGTGGCAGAATGGTTAAGAAAAGAAGACCCTTCAATATGCCGCTTGCAAGAGACACACCTTACATGCAAAGACAAAAACAGACTAAACGGTAAAGAATAGTGAAAAAAATACCAAGCTAATTTCATTTAAAAACAAGCAGGAGTGGCAATACTAATCTCTGATAAAATAAGCTTTAAGACAAAAACCAGCATGAGAGATAAATGACACTATCTCATGATTAAAGGGTCAGTTGAGCAATATGATATAACCATAATTGATATCTATGCCCCAAATGAAAGAGCACCAAGATATATAACACAAACCCTACTAGAATTGAAGAAAGAAATACACAAACCTAAAATTATAGTGGGAAACTTTAATGCACCACTCTCGAAAAGGGATAGAGCAGCCAGAAATAAACGGAACAAAGATACAGAGGAACTAAACAGCACAATCAAGCAACTTGACATCATAGATGTGTACAGAGCATTCAACCCAACAACAGCAAAATACACAATCTTCTCCAGTGCACATGAAACATTCTCCAGAATCGACCATGAATTAGGTCACAAAGCAAGCCTCCATAAATTCACAAATATCAAAATACTACAAATCGTCTTTTCAGAACACAATGCTACAAAACTAGAAATCAACAATAGGAAGACCAAGGAAATAAAGTCAAATACATGGAAATTGAGTAACACCCTGCTGAAACGCGACTGGGTAGTTTACGAAATTAAAACTGAACTCACAAAGTTCCTAGAAACAAATGAGAATGAAAACACAACATACCAAAACCTTTGGGAACGACAAAAGCGGTGCTGAGATGACAATTTATTGCAATAAATGCACACATCCAAAAAGAAGAAAGAACACATTAACACATAACACAGCATCTCTATTAGAAACAGAGCAGCAGAGGGAACCTAGAGTCACCAAAAGAAAAGAAATAAAAGGATAAGAACAGAAATAAATGAGATAGAAAACAGAAAAACTACAGAAAGAATCAACAGGACAAGAAGTTGGTTCTTTGAAAGGATTAATAAAATTGACAAACCATTGGCACACCTAACAAAAGAAAAGAGGTAGAACACACAAATAACTCACATTAGAAACCACATGGGCGATATCACAATGAAACCAAAGGAAATAAATAGGACAGCAAAAGAATACTATGAAGAGCTGTACTCCAACAAATTCGAAAACTTAGAAGAGATGAATAAATTATTAGAGAAGCACAACCTACCTAAACTTCCATAGAGTGGAGAGTGAACAAACCCAAAACAAAAGAAAAAATTGATTAAGTCTTCTAAAAACTCCTAACCAAACGAAGTCTAGGTCCAGATTGCTTCACTGGTGAGTTTTACCAAACATGCAGGGAAGAGCTGTCACCAATTCTACTCAAATTATTCCAGAATATAAAAGAGGATGGAAAACTTCATAATACTTTTTATGAAGTAAGCATAACACTCATACCAAAACCAGGGAAGGAGATCACTAAGAAAGAAAATTATAGACCAATATCCCTCATGAACATAGATGCAAACATTCTTAACAAAATCCTAGCCAACAGAATCCAGCAGCACATAAAAAAAATAATACATCATGACCAAGTGGGATTCATATCAGGGATGCAAGGATGGCTCAGCATCAGAAAAACAATCAATGTAATCCACCATATAACTTTTAAAAAGGAACCACCTGCAAGATCATATGGATTGATACAGAAAAAGCACTTGACAAAATCCAACATCCAATACTGATAAAAACATTCAACAAAGTAGGAATTGAAGGGAAATTCCTCAACATAATTAAGAGCATATACACAAAACCAGCAGCTTACATTATTCACAATGGAGAGAAACTGAAAGCCGCCCCTTTGTGAACAGGAACTAGACAAGAATAGCCTGTGTCACCACTGCTATTCAATATTGTGTTAGAAGTCTTAGCCACAGTTATATGGCAATATATGGAAATTAAAGCCATCCAAATGGGCAAAGAGGAAGTAAAACTCTCTATTTGCAGACGACATGATTCTATATATATAGAAAACCCCAAAGACTCAGTAAAAAAAAGTTACTAGACCTCGTTGGAAGATTCAGCAAAGTGTCAGGATATAAGATCAACATACAAAATTCAGTTGGATTCTTCTATACTAATAATAACAGTGCTGAAAAAGACATTAGGAAAGCAATACCATTTACAATAGCCCCCAAATGATAAAAATAACTAGGAATAAATGTAACCAGAGAAACAAAGGACTTATACAAAGAAAACCACAAAAGACTACTACTAGAAACCAAAAGAGAATTACAGAAATGGAAGAATATACCATGCTCCTAGATAGGAAGACTTAACATTGTGAAAATATCAATACTACCAAAAGCAATCTACACATATAATGCAGTCTCAATCCAGATTCCAACAACATTCCTCAAAGAGATGGAAAAAACAATTACAAACTTTATATGGAAAGGAAAGAGACCCAGGATAAGCAAAGCACTGCTTAAGAAGAATAATAAAGTTGGAAGCCTCTCACTCCCTGATTTCAAAAATGCAGAGGACAATAAATGCTGGCGAGGATACAGAGAGACTGGGACCCTTCTACATTGCTGGTGGAATTGCAAAATGGTCCAACCACTCTGGAAAAGAGTATGGTGCTTCCTCAGAAAGTTGGAAAGAGAAATAACTTTTGATCCAGCAATCCCTCTACTTGGTATTTATCCACAAGAAAAATGAGCCATAACACAAGTAGATATATGCACACCAATGTTCATAGCAGCACTATTTACAAAAGCAAAAAGATAGAGATAGCCTAAGATAGCCATTCAATAGAAGAATGGATAAACAAACTTTGGTACATACACACAATGGAGTATTATGCTACCTTGTAGAATAACAAGGAAGCTGCAAGTCACCACATAGCATGGATGAACCTTGAGGACGTTATGCTGAGTGAAATTAGTCAGTCATAAAAGGAGAAATACTGCATAGGACCATTATTGTAAAAGCTTAAGAAAAAGTATCCACACTAAAAGGAAAAAAAAAAATTATTTGTTGGTTACTGGGGTGTAGTGACTGCAGCAAGGAGGAGGGGTATGTGGAGCACAGGGTAGGGGATAGACACAGGGTGCTAGCAGGGGCAATATACAAGAAGGGGGAGGGGAATGGAAGACCAAGGTGGATGGGAGAACATTTAGGCAGGTTTGCATGGACTAAGTGGGACAGAGGTAATAGTGACATATGCTCAACCTTGGAACAACAGGGATCTGTGATATAGGGATTGAGGTATGCTTTGAATGGGTGGAATATGGTTTAATGTTAAGATGCTAGAATGTCTTTTGAATCTTGGTTTCCTTTGCCTTCTATTATAAAATAGACACTTGAGGGGAAGAGAAAGCCAGAAACATCACCATAGAAATTTTGGAAGTCTGTCTTCAGCCTATAACTGATTGGAATGCCTAAATGCAGCTATAACTTGCCCAGTGACAAAGGCTTCCTGTGGAGCCTTGCATTGCCTAAGATCTTAAGTGGAATCCTGATCCCCGTCCAGAATCTTCTGAGGTGGGAAATTTCCACTTGAAAAGACAAGCAGACCAGTCTGGAGCAGCTAGAAGAACAGAAGATAGACAAGCAGGAAAAATTCAAAAACAATAATGGCAGCCCAACTGACTACTACAAGAACAAGCAAGTTGTTCACTGGGGAGAAATTACGACAAGTAATCAAGTCCCCTCAGGGCAAACGCCCTTCCAATACTGAAACTCAAAGGGAATACATGAGCAGGCATGTAGTCTTGCTGGTGACCACGTTGGTCTACCGATAAGGGAAAGTTGGGGAAAACCAGCAATGAAGTTGTGAGCGAAGTCTGACCATGTTCCATAGACTCCTGTCAACCTGGATTGAGTCCTGGTTGGCCAGCAGTATAGCGAAACCTGAGAACTCCTGAGCCCAGGGACAGGGACATAGCCACAGTGAACTAGAGCAGAGAGTGAAGCGACCAGCTGATGTAAAGTGTGGGGAGATGCACAATAGCACCCATATTTGCAGATAGTCCCCATTTGACCTAGCTTCAATGGCTGGATGATCCAAAGTCAACTAGAGAAAGAAAGAAGAGGAAAGAAAGTGTAATCTGCTACAATTTGATGAACTTGACCTATACTGATGGATGTAAGCTCAAAAGAGGGAACGAATCTTTACAGCAAGGATCATTCCCACCCCCTCGGTACACAGGGTTGACAGGGATGGACAATTTAGACATTGGCTACCCAAAATGGGGGGGGGGAGTGGCTACAGAGGCAAGAAGTGACTGGCTCATAAACTTTCAGGATGGAGCCTAGTTTCTTAGGGTGCGGGGGAAGGTAAAATCTCCACAGAGTGGTTTCCAGCCTGTCTGGACAGAGCTGGTGGAAGGAGATGGAGATAGGACTCTTGTGGTTCAGTAGTGAATAATTGCTATTAGGACTGTTGCAAATGTAAAGGTAGACGTTTTGTAACAAAAGGAGGGGAGTGGTTGATCTTGCAGTCCAGAAGTGGAGGACCTTGGGACCATCAAGGGAGAAGAGCAGAGTGCGGGACACTATCCAGAGAAGCAGCGATGCCAGAGATGGAGGCAGAGACGACGACTTGGAGAAATGGAGCAGCTGGGGACTCTCAACTCAGGGACAGAGAGGGACTGTGTGCTGACAGCTGGAGGGCAGGCTTGCAGAGTATACCATTTGGTTGTTTGAATGGTTATGTGTTCCTGAGTGCTTCAGTGTACATCAAAAAAACAACAAAAAAAAACAAAACAAAAAAACCAGAGGGAATGGAAGGAAATGTTGACTGATGATGTATGGAGGGTATTGTAACCATTGCAATGAAACGAAATACGATAGGATGAACGTAAAGCTGATGCTCTCCCATGTAAACTATCACTCAATTCACACACACAAAAAAAACTTTTTTTAAAAAATGTAAAAAGAGGAGGAAAAAAAATAGAATGCACATGGACCCTATCCAGAGAAGTAGCCACACCAAAGATGGAAGCAGAGATGGAGACATGGAGAGAGGGAGAAGCTGAGGACTCTAGATTCATGGAAAGAGGGACGGAGAGCTGGCAGCAGGAGGCAGGCTTTCCGAATGTGTCCTTTGGTTGTTTAAATTACTATATACACCTGAGTGTCTAAAAAAAAGAGCTAAAATGAATAGAGAGAAATACTGTTAACTGATGGTAATGGAGGGGATTAAAATCATTGTAATGAAACAAAGTATATGATTTGTTGAATGTAAAACTGATGATCTACTCTATAAACTTCAAACTTAAAAAAAATTGAATGGACAAATGAACAGAATTTGTAAATGTTAAATTTTATTTTTGCAGGGGTTGGGGGGGGGGAGAAAATACAAAGGGCAGAAGAGTCAACATAACATAGCAAA
>NW_006408685.1:4128713-4133948 GCF_000296735.1 Chrysochloris asiatica | reverse complement strand
TTTTTTTCAACCTTGCTCAGTTTTTCAATGCATTTCTGTAAATTGCAAGAAGTGGGGAAATTTGGACTCTGCTTCCTTCTGCTTGATTCCTCCCTTTATTATTATATGGTCATTTGTACAACAGTAAGTTTGGCAGACATTTACTGTTGCATAAATTAAAGTAATAGAATTTCATTTTGTTTACATGTTTTTATGAAATACCAGCAACATTTTCATTTGAATTTAAAGGTTTGTCAACCATTAACTAGGTTGATTTTACATTATACAATTAGATAGAAGAGACAATCGTTAGTTTGTGTGCAGCATTACTCTGATAAAAAAGACTCATCATTGAAAATCGTTTCTGCTTATACTTTAAAAATTATATTCCTTTTACAAGAGAGTTTCATGTTTTAAAGTTATCTTTATACATGAATTGCTCCATTAACATGCCCAGTATAGGTATAGAATGGTAATTAGACTCACGGAAAATAAAGAAGTTTTTCTATATTGTAGTAGTAACACTAGCTTTTAATTTTAATTCACTTTTAAACTCTCTTGCAAGAACCTATTTTTTTCATGCAATGTAGATTTTGAACTTTAAGATTATGATCAAATTAACTGTTTTGGAAAGAGAAGAGCCTTTGCATAGCCCTCGGCAGCTGTGTTGTATTTCCTACACAAATGTTTTTAAATGGATCACAAACTTCTTTTGTAGGCACACCTGTCATGGAAATAGTCTAGGCTAAATTGTAGGTTCATTTACCCTTTGGCTATGCCTCTAAAAATGTCAGCAAGGATGCCACTCTATGCCAACTGCTGCTGGAGCAGCTGTTGGTTGGTTAGGAATGTGAGGACAACCTTTATATTGGCTTATTTATTTGGAGCAAACAGATTTAAATTTCCACAGTCACATCTTTGCTTCATTAAGGCAGATGTGTATTTGTTGTTCGTATGTCATATAATCCCACAGCAATACTAAGAATGAAAATTGTTCTTTGTTTAAAAACTCATTACAAATGTCAAAAAGAGACAGTTGTCCAGAAATCAAAAACTTCATGATTTGGATAAAACTCAGGAACTTTCCCAAAGTATTCAAGATATACAACTCCTAAGACTATAAAGAAAGGAGCTCTGGTAGAGTAGTGGTTACGAATCGGGCTGCGAACCTTAAGGTCAGTGGTTCGAAACTACCAACTGCTCCGCGGGAGAAAGATGAGGTCTTCTACTCCCGTAAAGATTTACACCCCCGGAAACCCTGTACAGGGTCGCTCTGGGTCGGAACCGACTTGATGGCACTTAACAACAACAACAAAGACTATAAAGAAATGGTCGATGGGGGTGGGGTGGGGGTGGGAGAGACTTTATTGAAAAGGGAACCCTGAAAGAAAAGTTAAAAGAGCTCATCTTGTAGAATCAATATAAAGTGAAAAATCACAAAGGGAAGAAAGTGAGAAATTGATACTATTGCCAAGTTAGTAGTCTTGATGCCTAAAAAAGGTAGTGAAGAGAGTTCAAGGGAACATTTAATTACTTGTAAATCTTGAGAATAATCTATCAACCTAATAGATATTGTGGATTAAAGCTCAATGGAAAAGTCAAGAGTTAAGATCATGACACATACACGAAAAAGATCTTTCTGAAATGACCATCCTAAAAAAAATAAATAAAAGAAAAGGAAGGTCTGTAACACAATTCAGTAAAATAATCAGAAAACACAAAAACACATACAGATAAATTCAATGAAATAATTTCAAACACTGAAAACTCAAATCTGGCTGAGAGAAAGTTTTAGAGATTTAAGTAAATTGAGAGATAGTCCATGATGATCATAGATCTGAAGATTTGATAATGCTAAGCTTTCAATTCTCCTCAAATTGATTCAATCCAATCTCAGTTAGAATTCCAGCAGGATTTTTATACTAATTGACAAGCTGATTCTTAAATTTATATGAAAATTCAAAAGACCTACAACACTGGAAACAACTTTAAACAAAGTGATTAATTTTGAAGGACTATAAAGCAAGAGTAATAGAGTGTGCTATTGGCATAAGTATAGATATATAGATCAATGGACTGTAGTGATGATGGTGGTTGTGTACCATCAAGTCAGTTCCGACTCATAGTGACCCTGTATAGGATTTCTGAGGCTGTAATCTTTACGGGATCAGAAAGTCTCAACTTTCTCCAGTGGAGTGGCTGGTGTATTCAAACTGCTGACCTGAGGTTAGCAGCCCAACTAGTAACTCACTAGATCACCAGGGCTCCTTAATGGGATATAATAAAAAGTCCATAAATTGGTTCGCATATATATGGCTCATTTTCAACAAAGGTACCAAGATAATTCAATGGAGAAAAAAAATATTCTTTTCAATAAAGTGTGCTGAAATAACTGTATGGATGACAAGAACTCCCAAAGCTTTACCTCATACCACATGCTTAAAAAAAAAAAAAGAAAAGAAAAAACAACTAATATTTTATTCTATTTTTAATGGAAGTGTAGACAGCAAAATAAGTTCCCATTCAAAAATTTCTAAACATATTGTTTGTGACACTGAACTTTATTTTCTATAATTGCACAGAATTTGTTTGTTTTTCAAAAGTGGGAGAACTATAACAAAAACAACACTAATATACTGTGGTTGACATGGTCAATGTCCCATCCGTATATCCTGGAGTCTCGGTATCACTTTTTAAAATGTTTTATTTTGTTATTGTTGTTGAGAATAGATTCAGCAGAATATAAACCTATTCAACTGTTTCCATATGCTCAACTCAGTGAACTTGATTACATTCTTTGAGTTGTGCAACCATTCTCACCCTCCTTTTCTGACTTGTTCCTCCTCCATTAACATAAATTCACTGGACACAAAGGTTTGTATCGATTGTTTAGAGTTGCTGTTGTCACCTTGATCACATATAAATAGCTATTAAAAGAGCATAATACTCAAGGCAGTCTTTTTTTAAAAAAATTTAACTAATTAATCTAAAGTATCGGAAACCTTATACAGGGTTGCTATGAGTCAGAACCAACTCAACAGAACTTAACAATAACAAATTGTTTGGTTTGAAGAAGACCTCAAGGGATGTTTTTAGCTCAAGTTTTAAAGATAATCTCAGGGCAACAGTATTAGGATTTCATCCAGCCTGCATAGCTCCAGAGAGTTTGGAGTCCATGAAAAATTGAAATTCTGTTCTTCATTTCCCCCTTTTGATTAAAATTCTTCTAGAGAATGTTTGATAAAAATTTTAAGTAGTGGTAGCTGGGCACCATTCACTTCTTCTGGTCTCAAGGAAAAGGAGGCAGCTGTTCATTGAGGCAATTACTCACATATTCCATATCCTCCTCCTATCCTGACTTTTCCTCTTCCTTTACTGCTCCAGGTGAATAGAGACCAAATGTTGTGCTTTGGAAGACCGTTTGCAAGATTTAAACACACCAGGAACTATGCAACGAAGTAAGAGGTACAAGTTGTTGTTATTGTTAAGTGCCATCAAGTCAGTTCTGGCCCATAGAAACCCTGAATAGGGTTTCTAAGGAATGACTGGTGAGCTTGAACCACCAACTTTGTGGTTCAAACCAACTTTACAGTCTAGCACCACACCACGACTCCAACATTAAAATGTTGTTGTTAGGTGCCATTGAGTTGGCACTGACTCATAGCGACCTTGTGCACAGCCTAACAAAACACTGCCCGATCCTGGGCCAACCTCACTACTGTTGGCACACTTGAGTCCTTCAATGCTGCCACTTGGCCAGTCCATCTCATTGGGTGTCTTCCTCTTCTTCTCTGAAGCTCCACCTGTGAAGTAGATTTGCCTAATGCAATATGTCGTTTGATTTCTTGACTGTTGCTTCCGTGAGTGTTGATAGTTGATCCAAGAAGAATTAAGTCCTTGACAACTTTAATCTTTTATCCCTTGATAAGAATGTTGTTTATTGGTCCAGTGGTGGGGATTTTTGTTTTCTTTACATTGAGATGTAATCCATACTGAAGGCTATGCTCTTTGAGCTTCATCAGTAAATGTTTTAGGTCCTCTTCATTTTCAGCAAGCAAGATTGTATCATCTGCATATTGCAGGTTGTTAATGAGTCTTCTTCCTATCCTGATGCCACGTTCTTCTTCATATAACCCAGCTTCTCGGATTATTTGCTCAGCGTACAGGTTGAATAAGTATGGTGAAAGAACTTGTCATTCTATTTTTATCTGTTTTAGATTCACCTTTTCTTTATACCCTCAAATGAAATGGAATGCATAAGCAATGATATCTCAGCATTAGTGACAGAGATATTAACCTCAGATTTTGAAAAGTCAGATTTCTGTGTTAAATATTTAAGGGTCACCGGGTTAATGCAAACTGCAAAGCCATTTGAACTGCAAGGTCGGTGGTTCAAACTCACCAGGTACTCCTTGGAAACCCTATACAGGGTCGCTATGGGTCAGAATGGACTGGATGGCAGTCAACAACAACTAAAAGAAACACTATACAGGGTCACTATGAGTCAAAATTGACTCGACAGCACTTAACAACACCAATTAAAAGAAAAGAACCACAATATATACCTTCCCAATGAATAAAGTATAGATTAAAAAGGGAACAAATAAACTCAATCAAAGTCAGGAATGTGAGAAGTAAACTCAAAGAATTTTGTTTAGTATTTCTCCTAGTGCATGTTTGAGAACAATAGATTCTCTCAACTTTTACATGTCTTACAATAAACATTCTTATTTCACTTTCATTTTTTAATGAAAATTTCACTGGATAAAATGGCTCTAATTTGTGATTGTTGCACACCTTTTTTAATTTTAAGCCATTCAGTGTTCCCATATTCTGTTCGAACAACTGCTTCTTGGTCCAGGTACAGATTCCTCATGAGCACAATTAAGTGTTCTGGAATACTCATATTTTGCAATGCTGTCCATAGCTTGACATGATCCATGCAATCGAAAGCCTTGCGTAGTCAATAAAGCACAGTTAAACATCTTTCTGATATTCTCTGCTTTCAGCCAAGATCCATCAGACATCAGCAATGATAGCCCTCATTCCACGGCCTCTTTTGAATCCAGCTTGAACCTCTGGAAGTTCTTGTCAATGTACGACTGTATCCGGTTCTGTATTATCTTGAGCAAAATTTATTCGCATGGGATATCAAAGAGAATATCTGATGATTTCCACATTCCGTTGGGTCACCTCTCTTTGGAATGGGCACAAATATGGATCTCTTCCAATCAGTTGGCCAGATAGTTGTCTTCC
>NW_006408685.1:4125166-4127323 GCF_000296735.1 Chrysochloris asiatica | reverse complement strand
AATGGATGTTTACAGCTGTTTCTCTTCATTTTGATTTGTGCCCCATCAGCAAATAAAGGTCCCGCAGGCTCTTCTCCCACAAGCTTTACTCCATTAGCTTTATCACGGTCAACTCTACTTTGAGGAGGCAACTCTTCACCAGTTGAATTTTTTTCCCCAAATTAACATTTTTATTAAATCAAGTTAAAAATTGTTCACTTTAGAAAAGTCAACAATAGTTTTAACAAAACCAAAATACACCTTTTTATATAATATATGTATATATTAGCAACAAACTACTTCTGAGATTTATGTTCTTTTAATTATTTATTTTAAAGAAAGCATAAACAATGTATATTAGTATGGAATGTCTGCCAATCCACTCTTTATCCTTTGTTCTGGGATTTTGGCCTTCTGCTACAAGATACTTTATGATTCTTATTAGTAAATAATAACAACCTAGTTTTGACTGAAAAGTAATGAAGCAGTGTGGCTGATAGAATCTCTCTTCCTACTTCATAATAAAACACATTATTTTTGAGAATAACAAATGAGCACCATATAAACAGTGTGAGTACACAAAGTCAAATTTTAAGGTATAACAGCAGCCAACTAGACCACTTAGCATTTGAGTGCTTTCTGGGTTTTTTTGTGTGTGATATACAAAAATTCAATCATATCAGATAAACACTTCAATCCTATATTGTTCATTTTTAAAAATCCTTAATAAAAATTGTATGTAATCTGTAAAATTATGCATATACAATGTACAGACAAACTTTCAGGGCTGAATTTCTAAACTGAAACAAAGTTTTCATTTAAATATATATTCAGAATATAGTAATACTAACTGAAAATTTCTAACAAAAGTTTATCTTAGCTAATCAGAAATCCTGGCTACTGAAAAGTTCTAAGGCCCAAAGAGTTGTTATCCAGTTTACTTCATTTTGGGTTTACAAATTATAGTCAGGCATACAACCAAGATTGAAACTACCAACTGTTCACCAAATACATAAATTTTTCTCTTTGATATTTCCTTCTAATACTAAAAAGAAAATATATTTATAATGAGCTTTCACTTTTTAAAGAACTAAAATTATTAAAGAAATCTCACTAGTCTTCAAAAATACTAAAAGTTATATAAATACCATTTTCTTAAAGATAAATTCTTCAGCAAGAATCTGTATTAAAAAAGCTTACTTTGGATTATTTCATTTAGCACTTCAAGTTTCCACTTTGCAACTTTGACAACTGTCACAGATTTGTTAGTTTACTGTCAATGATATCTTTAGAATGTGCTACTGTGTGTTTACCTGTGTACAATAAAATAAATGCAAGAAAAGTTTCCAAATTTCAAAAGCAACATAATAATGAAATATTCAATATGAAACAAAAAAGTTACAACAGGGATTCCCTTTACACCGTTACATTTGTGAAATATAATCCTTTTTATGTTTTAAAAACTAATGTATGAACTTTCATTTTTATCAAGATGAAGTATTTAGATGGCCCACATTTATTTTTCAATTAAAAAATGAAACAATAGACTGAATTACTTTTATTAATATACACATCAAGTTACTGAATGGTGACTTTATGTAGTTTTCCCCTTAAAGATGGCACTTGCAGGTACAAAGATGTAGAGATGTCTACAGCCTTCAGATGATAACTTGAAAAGATTCTTCAACAGCAGTTTGATACTGGGTTTCCTCATATAGCTGAAGATTCACAAGAACTATCTGAAATAGGTGATTACTGTTACAGTGATCCAATAAACACTGTCTGGTAAAATTGGATTCTTGACACAATGGACACTTAAAAGTGGGATGCCCAGAAGAACATGTATTCTCTTGGTAAGTTTCTGTGTTATCAGATGTGGATGTTTCACTCCTATTACTGTTCCCTACTGAATCTTGAGAGATCTGAAAGCTTGGAATGATAGAAGAAACACCATATTCAACCTGGTATTTCTTACAAGATTAGTAATGATGGCTCATGCGATAGAAGTTAATCTGTTTTGCACAGAATCTGCAGCTACCAGAAAACTTCATGATATTTTCTCTGGTAGCATGAATAGAGCTGAGAACCTCAAGGTCAGCAGTTCGAAACTACCAGCTGCTCCGCGGGAGAAAGATGAGGCTTTCTGCTCCCGTAAAGATTTACAGCCTCGGAAACCCT